>NW_015172580.1:486136-494028 GCF_001447785.1 Gekko japonicus
AAATTGGAAGACTGGATCTCTTATCTATCTCCTCATTTATAACCAGCAAGTTAAACGTTGGCCACTCATTCCAAGTCCTCAGCACGAAGAAGAAAGAGAATAATTCAACAGCCAGCATGGGTGGGTGCAGCTTCAAAGTGCTTGTTTTGATGCTTTTAGTCTGTTCAAGTAGTTGCAGATAGTGAAACCAAATTCTCCTTATCAAAGGCACATCAAAACAAAACTTAAGTAACACAGCAAGGAAGCAATGTTTGCAGATGACCACTTTTTATTTTTTTTGCCATCATAGTTGACTAGAGGTGCACGCTCGATATAAACCGAGCCAAAAAAAACCTCAGTCAGTATTTATTGAGTATTTTCTCAGCCAATCATCAAGAGGCTGGTGAAAATATTTGGGATTTTTCGGGCCACCAGACAGCCATAGTTACAGGGCATTTAAAGGGCTCTCAATCAGTTTAAATGCCTTCAGAGTGAACTGTGTCCCTTTAAATGCCTTTTTCCCCCTCCACTGGAAACAATGGCGGATGGGGGCACCTTCTTCTAGGGTCTGTAGAACTGGATCCCTTGGTCCAATATTTTTGAAACTTGGCGGGGGGTTTTAAGGAGAGGCACCAGCAGCTATATGACAAATTTGGTGTCTCTACATCAAAAAAACAGTTTCCCCAAGTGCCCCAGATACTCCCAGATCAATTCTCCATTGTAGCCTATGGGGACCATTGACTATAATCGTCCCTATAGGCTATAATGGAGCTGGGGGAAAAGCAGCAATCCTGAATAGTTCCTGAACCCCAATTTCATACCAATATTGGGATTTGGGAATATCGGGAAATACTGATATATATTTTTTGGTCCAATAAACCCAAACCTGAAAAATGCCAATTTTTGTGTGCACACCCCTCCAGTTGACTTATGGTGACCCCCATGTGGTTTTCAAGGCAAGAGATATTCAGAGGTGATTTGCCACTGCCTGCCTCTTTGTCATGACCCTACTTAGTTTCCAAGATCTGACCTGATGGGGTTAGCCTAAGAGATCCAGGTCAGGGAACAACTTGTTTAGAGGATACAAAATCTCCACCTGATGGCAAAGGCTTTCCTTTAGTTTAAAGACCACATTCCCCAGTTGTCTGGAGTTCTCATCTCTTTTGAAATTCACACCATTACCTAACATTGGCCAATCTGAATCAACCTGAAAAACAAATGAGAATCAGGAGCCAGCACTACCATGAACCAACAGAGGTCCAGTTAAAGGGGGGGGGGTGCTTCATCTTCAAGCCCTGAACAAGGAACACTAATACTGATGACTGTTCCCTCCATCAAAGTCTGAATGCCAGTTGAACATGTTTAGTAGCTCTTAGCCCCGGTCACACGGGC
This sequence comes from Gekko japonicus, assembly GCF_001447785.1. NCBI lineage: Eukaryota > Metazoa > Chordata > Lepidosauria > Squamata > Gekkonidae > Gekko > Gekko japonicus. The sequence goes on from NW_015172580.1 coordinate 487,508, forward strand.
CAGATATCGCGGGGGGGGGGGGGCGGGGCTGGCATCGATGCAACGAACATGAAATTGAGCCAACTTCAGAGGACGGCGGAAGACAGGAGGGCCTGGCGAGATCTTGTCCATGGGGTCGTGAAGAGTCGGACTCGACTGTGCGACTGAACAACAACAACAACAAACCTAACATTGGCCAATCTGAATCAACCTGAAAAACAAATGAGAATCAGGAGCCACCACTGCCACGAACCAACAGACGTCCAGTTAAAGGGGGGGGGGGAGTTGCTTCATCTTCAAGCCCTGAACAAGGAATACTAATACTGATGACTGTTCCCTCTGAATGTCAGTTGAACATGTTTAGTAGCTATAGTTTTGTTACTCAGTTTAAAAGACTGATTTATCTGAGCTAAACCAATGAGCATGAGAAATATTTTGAACTCTCAGGAAAAGCCTACATATTCCCATACAGGGATTTCATCCTCATAAATTATCTCTAAGAGAATGATGCAAGGGGCCCTGAGAAGAGAATGCTATAAGCCATCCCACTGAATGGAAGAAAAGCTGGCCAGAGATAAATGAATAAAGGAACTTACTGCATTGTGCTCCACTGTATGTAGCATCTAATTTTCTGCAAAGAAAGCTGTAGCTCCTCAGCTGGTACCATAAAACTAGCCCAAAGCTGGCAGAAGCATGATAAAATGAATGAATCAGATTCCTGTTTATGGTTCAGGCTACACTTCAGCATCCTGGAAACAGAAGACAGGGGATGTATTTATTTATTTATTTTGTCATCAAGTCATAGCAATAGTTCTGTCGGTGCTGTTCTCTCAATGATAGTTCTGGAAAGAGCTCTCTCAGCCCCGCCTACCTCACGGGGTGTCTTTTGTGGGGAGGGGAAGGGAAAGGAGTTTGTAAGCCACTCTGAGACTCCGAGTGAAGGGCTGGGTATAAATCCAATCTCCTCCTCCTCCTCCTCTTCTTCTTCTTTCTTCTTCTTCTTTCTTGACCTATGGTGACCCCATAGGGGGGTTTTCAAGACAAGAGATGTTCAGAGGTGATTTGCCGTTGCCTACCTCCACATCACAACCCTAGTATTCCTTTGTGGTTTCCTCTCCAAATACTGACCAGAGCTGACCCTGCTTAGCTTTAGAGATCTGGTGAGATCCAGCCAGTCTGGGCTATCCACATCAGGGCAGACAGGGAATACCATATCCTTACCATGCAAGGCAGCCTGTAAAATGGGGTTCCTTTCTCCTGCTGATTCCTGGTTTGGGAGGGAGGAAACCTTAGATGAAGGTTAGAATCCCTGAACATTTCATTTCAACAAAAAAGGTTAAGGAAGGTTAACATCACCTGAGCCAGTGTGATATAGTGGTTAAGAGCAGCAGATTCTAATCTGGAGAACCAGGTTTGATTCCCCACTCCTCCACAAGAAGCCTGCTGGGTGACCTTGGGCCAGTCACAGTTCTCTCAGAACTCTCTCAGCCCCACCTACCTCTCAAGGTGCCTGTAGTGGAGAGAGGAAGAGAAGGTGATTGTAAGCAGCTTTGAGACTCCTTAGGGTAGAAAAATGGGGTATAAAAAACAACTCTTCTTCTTCTTCTTCTGAATTCAGTAGCAACTATGAACCTGTAATATGATACTATTAAAGAATTTGAACAAAATGAGCGTAACCTGAATACAATTTCTGCCCAAGTCCAGGAGATGACCTAGGAACTCTATGTCCCTGGCTGTAGTGTCTAGTAGTCAAAATGGCTCCCAAAGGAAACAATCCTAGTAATGAATGGGGAAAAGGTAACCTAGGAAAATAGCTGAATTGTCAATAAGGAACATCAAGAGGGAAGCTTAAGTAAAGACATGACTGAACGGCTTGGAGAAACCAGGGCTCTAGTCGGGGGGGAGCTCTCAGGTACGGAGCTCCGGAAGAGAACCTCTAGGGGGCGGGGCGGTCATGTGGTGAAGCCCCGCCCCCTTCTTTACCCCGCCCTCTGCTTCGATCCTCATTCCGTTTGGGAATGAGGATGAAGCAGGAGGGTAAGTAGCCGGGCCTTCTGACACACTTCCGGTGATGTCAGGGGGTGTGGCCTTCTGTCACTTCCGGTGATGTCAGGGGGCGTGGCATATGCAAATAAGTTATGCTAATGAGTTATGCTAATGAGCTCCGGCAGCTCTTTTTCTACAACAAGACCCCTGAATAAAACAAGCTGAGTTCCTCTGGGGAAGATTTTGAAAAACACAGTAGGTATGTCATCCTCATGAATATTACTAGAACTGTCACGTGGCCAGTGTTCCTTTGAAGAATTGCATAGGTGTGCAATCCACCATATTGCATTACAGTTTGAAGCACAGTCAATGGCATCAGGGGGGGAAATAATATTCATCCATTTCCTGTGATCTCCTGTCATGGTAAAAACAATATGGACTGCTACCAACTTTATACCTCCTATAGTTATATCTGGATAGTTGTGTCAAATGTTGCTGAAAGGAGCCAAATTAACAGACAGCACAAAATGGAGGTGCAGAAGTAAAACGGAATGGTCTGAAAGAAGGCACAGGTGAAAGTATTTAATATGCCTTCTGTTTCATAATTGTTAAGAAACGGGTACTAATGATTTATTAATGCTGGGTAGCTAACATTAGGAAATGTTAAGTTACATCAGTGAGACATTTTAAGCATGTGCTTAACTCACCTACCGAAGGCAAAATGAGTTAAAAGTTCCTAACTTGATCGTAAATGCAAGCTTCCTTATATAAATGTACAGCTGCATAAGATTTTGCTGAAATAGCAAAATTAACAGACTGCAAATGAGGAAGAATAGGCAACTGAGTGTTTGGAAAGGTCACAGTCTCCCTTTATTAACATTTTTAAAATGTGCCCTTTGTATATGTGTGCATATTTATTACGCACACATGGGGTATTTAAATGCCCAATAAAAACTTGCTTCTTCACTGCCATTTTCTAACTGACCTCGCACTTTTACTTTTTCTCTGTACTTTCTTGCTCTTAAAAACACAAAGCCTAAAAGTTTTGCTCTTGCATTAACTTTTTGTGGACTAGATGTATGAAGTGGGCATAAAAGAACACATATCTAATAACAGAAATGGCCATATTAAGAAACCAGTGGGAGAAAATTTCAGTTTACAGGTGTTGTGGGCTGGTGCTGGTGATGCTAAACCTTCCCCCAACTCACCCCAAAGGCCAATGACCAACAAGCACAGTGGGGATACAGATGTGCTCCTTCAAGATCCACACACTATCCAGCGGATCAATGATCAGCAGATGCTTCACCATCCATTCATCTGATAATCAGCTCTGCTATTAGACCCTTGTGAGCTTGGCCATGCCTCTGTGGGGATTCTGGGTGAAGGGAGGACACCGGGCATGCCTGAGCTGTGGTTGAGTTCTTTAAAATCTGAGGTTGGAAGCCAAGGAGGACAGACCAGCCTGGTCCCCCAGCACAGAAGAGACTAGAGCCCCTCTCTGTCTGAGGCCGAGGGATGGCGCTTCACCTGGAATCAACTTCCAGATGGGGTCTGGAGATCTCCTGTAATTACAATTGATCTCAAGACAACAAAGGTCAGTTCCCCTGGAGAAAATGACAGCCTTGGAGGTGGATTTTATGGAATCATACCCTACTGAGCCCCCCTCCTCAAGCCCCCCTCCCAAAGACTCCACAACCCTATCTGAGACTGGGCTTGGGACATAATACTGGGAGTTGAAGATCTGATCCTAGGACACTCTGCTTCCAGCTTGAAAGTCACCCTTCTCCAACTAAGGCACTTTCAAGGTGGATTCCAGTGTGAAACTGCTGAAATAGAATTCTTCAGGAAGCGTAATATTATCTTATTAGGCCTCAGTAAACACAAGGAAATCCTAGCACACTACCTAGGGCAGGTGTGAAATTAGCTTAACATGTCTTTTGAAGCTGCATTACTGTCCATTATTATTGTTGTGAATGGTCATTGTTCTCAAGTTATATATAACTGAGCCATACACAACAATGTCAAACTGCTTTCCATTGCTTTTGGGCAACACTCTTTGCAATTTGGTTTTTCCTCTATGCCCACTTCAGTTTTATGCCACAATAAATCTGTGCATCTTTTTGGTGCCACAAGACTTCTTTTGGTTTTTGTGACTGCCATTCTGGGCTTTGTCTCTTGTCCTTTTATGACTAGTCTTTAACATAGGTTGTGAACATGAAGACAGGACCTACTTCACTGTGTGTGTGTAACTTTGGTATGTGTGCTCAAAATATATCCAACATATTTTCGAATGAATGACAAAAGGTGTGGTCCCTTCATCTGATCCATAGGGATACCATCCTCAGATAAACAGAGTCATCTGCTTACATGGTTTTCAAAATGTGGGTATTAAGGATCAAAATGACAAGCAGATTGAATCACACATAGCCCTTATTATCACAGACAAATATCCTGAATTCTTACAAATAAAATGCCTTTAAGCAATTTATTATAACAAATGTAAGTATGCCACTAACTTCAAGAGATTGCCTACTGGCCATTTAAAGTGTGCTTGACCCTCTCTTCTGCTCTGACCAAGAGAGAGATCTTGGAGTCATAGTAGATAACTCACTGAAAATGTTGAGACAGTGTGTGACTGCAATAAAAAAGGCCAATGCTATGCTAAGGATTATTAGGAAGGGAATTGAAAACAAATCAGCTAGTATCATAATGCCCCTGTATAAATCAATGGTGCGACCTCATTTGGAGTAGCGTGTACAGTTCTGGTCACCACACCTCAAAAAGGATATTATATCTTTGGAGAAAGTGCAGAAAAGGGCCACTAGAATGATAAAAGGGTTGGAATACTTTCCCTATGAGGAAAGGTTAAAGCGCTTGGGGCTTTTTAGCTTGGAGAAACGACAGCTGAGGGGTGACATGATCAAGGTTTATAAGACTATGCATGGGATAGAGCAGGTAGAGAAAGAATTACTTTTCTCCCTTTTTCACAATACAAGAACTCATGGGCACTCAATGAAATTGCTGAGCAGTTGGTTTAGAACAGATAAAAGGAAGTACTTCTTCACCTAAAGAGCGATTAACATATGGAATTCACCGCCACAGGAGGTGGCAGTGGCTACAAGCATGGATAGCTTCATGGATAGGAACTTTGGGGCAAGTTATGCTCTGTCTCCTTGGTGCTGGGGGGGGGGCAACAGTGGGAGAGCTTCTTGTGTCCTGGCCCCACAAATGGACCTCCTGATGGCACCTGGTATTTTTGGCCACTGTGTGACAGAATGTTGGACTGGATGGGCCATTGGCCTGATCCAGCATTGGCTTCTCTTATGTCCTTATGTTTAATATTATGCTTGTATCAGATTTTTAAATCAACTGATGGCAGTTCTGGGTGGTGATTTATAATAGCAATTCAAGCTTCCTGTGATTTGGGGGGTAATCTCGCACAGAAGTGTCTCCCTACAGCACAGTTTTAAACACCACGGTCCCTTCTCTGAATCCCAGTCTTTTAGAAAAGTTTCTAACCATTTTTTTTACAGAGGTATAAGGGGAAATGTATGTAGGGAAGAGGGGCCACCAGGAGTAGGCATCAGTTTCATGGTACAATTGTCCTGGGCAAAAGTAAACATAGCTGGGCAACTCTGAGTATACCGAAGATGACTCCCATAGAGCTGCCAACTCTAGATTGGGAAATTCCTGGAGTTTGGAGATAGAGCTTCAGACAAATATCCTGAATTCTTACAAATAAAATGCCTTTAAGCAATTTATTATAACAAATGTAAGTATGCCACTAACTTCGAGAGATCTCCAGTGGCCATTTAAAGTGTGCTTGACCCTCTCTTCTGCTGTCAGTGTACATGTGTGAGAAGGAACTGCATCGGATTGCCTCAAGCAAGCATCTGTCCCATAATGTTTTGCATTCATCTCCTGCATGTTCTATTTAACACCAAGTGCTATATTATGTTCGAACAATACAAAACCCCAAAGCTTTGTGAGAGGAGAACTATGTTTTGATTCTTTGGTCAGTGCTTTGTTTTCCGAAACCCGATTTCATAAAAGTAACATGTAAATGTGGAAATTTTCCAATTATGCATGTTTACAGAGCACTGTTGAAATTTATTTTACGCTATTTGTACTATCTAAGTGGTGTTATGTTGTGAATATTTATATCTCTCTACCCGTTTCATCTGTACAATCGATTCTGGTGTGCGCACGCATAGCTGGTGCACAGTGGTTCTAACCGTACCCGCACAAAAGACCTGTCAGGGCATAACAGAATCATTGACATCTCTCGGTGCCTACTTCAAAGCATCTCATTGACACAATCCTCGTTCACATCAATACAGCCTCTACTGAAGAACGTTTAGTTTGAAAGCTTGAAATGTTTTAAATGACTAGCTGGTCTAATAATAGGCATGGTTTCAAAATGTTCACCTTGGCAGCCTGGGGGGGAAGAAATGGGCTGCTAATTTAAAAGCAAATTCTATGGAGGTCCTTCGTTTATCACATACTAGAATCGACACTGTCCATCATCACTCCATTCTTAGCAGCTCTTTTCACCG
>NW_015172580.1:494237-535882 GCF_001447785.1 Gekko japonicus
AAGGTTAAAGCGCTTGGGGCTTTTTAGCTTGGAGAAACGACAGCTGAGGGGTGACATGATCAAGGTTTATAAGACTATGCATGGGATAGAGCAGGTAGAGAAAGAATTACTTTTCTCCCTTTTTCACAATACAAGAACTCATGGGCACTCAATGAAATTGCTGAGCAGTTGGTTTAGAACAGATAAAAGGAAGTACTTCTTCACCTAAAGAGCGATTAACATATGGAATTCACCGCCACAGGAGGTGGCAGTGGCTACAAGCATGGATAGCTTCATGGATAGGAACTTTGGGGCAAGTTATGCTCTGTCTCCTTGGTGCTGGGGGGGGGGCAACAGTGGGAGAGCTTCTTGTGTCCTGGCCCCACAAATGGACCTCCTGATGGCACCTGGTATTTTTGGCCACTGTGTGACAGAATGTTGGACTGGATGGGCCATTGGCCTGATCCAGCATTGGCTTCTCTTATGTCCTTATGTTTAATATTATGCTTGTATCAGATTTTTAAATCAACTGATGGCAGTTCTGGGTGGTGATTTATAATAGCAATTCAAGCTTCCTGTGATTTGGGGGGTAATCTCGCACAGAAGTGTCTCCCTACAGCACAGTTTTAAACACCACGGTCCCTTCTCTGAATCCCAGTCTTTTAGAAAAGTTTCTAACCATTTTTTTTACAGAGGTATAAGGGGAAATGTATGTAGGGAAGAGGGGCCACCAGGAGTAGGCATCAGTTTCATGGTACAATTGTCCTGGGCAAAAGTAAACATAGCTGGGCAACTCTGAGTATACCGAAGATGACTCCCATAGAGCTGCCAACTCTAGATTGGGAAATTCCTGGAGTTTGGAGATAGAGCTTGGGGATCAGTTGTAATTCCGGGAGATCTCCAGGCCCACCTGGAAGCTGGTGACCCTATTGCACAGAGTAAGGTGCACTAGAAGGTAATGTTAAGCAGCATCTATTTGGCAACCATATTGTATACACCAGCCTTTCAAATGCAGGGAAGCTCCAATGGGATATATTACCTGTGCCACCGGATGCAGACTTAACATGAGTCTTAGTTGATTGAAATCAAGGGGCTTAGATCGAAGGAACTGCATCGGATTGCCTCAAGCAAGCATCTGTCCCATAATGTTTTGCATTCATCTCCTGCATGTTCTATTTAACACCAAGCGCTATATTATGTTCGAACAATACAAAACCCCAAAGCTTTGTGAGAGGAGAACTATGTTTTGATTCTTTGGTCAGTGCTTTGTTTTCCGAAACCCGATTTCATAAAAGTAACATGTAAATGTGGAAATTTTCCAATTATGCATGTTTACAGAGCACTGTTGACATTTATTTTACGCTATTTGTACTATCTAAGTGGTGTTATGTTGTGAATATTTATATCTCTCTACCCGTTTCATCTGTACAATCGATTCTGGTGTGCGCACGCATAGCTGGTGCACAGTGGTTCTAACCGTACCAGCACAAAAGACCTGTCAGGGCATAACAGAATCATTGACATCTCTCGGTGCCTACTTCAAAGCATCTCATTGACACAATCCTCGTTCACATCAATACAGCCTCTACTGAAGAACGTTTAGTTTGAAAGCTTGAAATGTTTTAAATGACTAGCTGGTCTAATAATAGGCATGGTTTCAAAATGTTCACCTTGGCAGCCTGGGGGGGAAGAAATGGGCTGCTAATTTAAAAGCAAATTCTATGGAGGTCCTTCGTTTATCACATACTAGAATCGACACTGTCCATCATCACTCCATTCTTAGCAGCTCTTTTCACCACAGCGTGAACCTTGGTGTGTTGTGCCTTTTGTGTTTTCCTTGAATGTAATGCTTTGGCCTTTGAATGGGCTCTTGTTGTTATGCTGATGTTGATATATTTGTTATTTTTTTTTAAGAGCTGAAGCTCTCCCTTGCTCTGCCCTTAACAGTCAATCTCCTTGTTGCACACATAACACGCCAAGATGCTTGGGAGCTATTTCCCCATAGTGGTTTCCAATGTTGTTGTTGTTGTTGTTCAGTCGCACAGTCGAGTCCGACTCTTCGCGACCCCATGGACCAGCTCCCGCCAGGCCCTCCTGTCTTCTGCCGTCCTCTGAACTTGGCTCAATTTCATGTTCGTTGCATCGATGACACTGTCTAACCATCTCATCCTTTGCTGTCCCCATCTTCTTTGACCTTCAATCTTTCCCAGCATCAGGGTCTTCTCCAGTGAGTGCTCCCTTCTCATTTGGTGGCCAAAGTATTTGAGCTTCAGTTTCATTATCTGGCCTTCCAGGGAACAGTCAGGGTTGATTTCTTTTAGGATTGACTGATTAGTTCTTCTTGCAGTCCAAGGGACTCTCAAGAGTCTTCTCCAGCACCATAGTTCAAAAGAATCTATTATTCGGTGCTCGGCCTTCCTTATAGTCCAACTCTCGCAGCCATACATGACTACTGGGAATACCATTGCTTTGACCATGCGGACTTTTGTTGGCAGGGTGATGTCTCTACTTTTTAATCATGCTGTTTAGGGGTTTCCAATGTAGCGTGAAATAAATTTTCTACCTGATCAGTACCCTGAAGCAGGGTGCTACCTGTGCATTAGACCCATGCAGTAGGGCCTAGCTGCAGGGCTGTGGTAATCCCACACACATCATAGCTACATAGGTCAGTTGCCCCACAAGAACAGTATAGGGGACAGAGCAGGTATCCCGGTTGAACTCTCCAAGCTGTCTGGGGGAATTTTAAGCTACCAAAGGTCAGGCTCCAACTGAGGAGTCTTATAGCACCATGGATAGTCTGAATATAGATGGACCCAATCTGAGGCTTCCTGGGATGGCACATAGGCTCCCTTAACAGAATCTTCTGATATGCTCTGGTTTGGGTGCTTCTGTCTGGGGCTTTTGAAGTACTCAGAGCCTGTTCATGGACTGTGGAGGACTCTGTAGACATTGCCTCCCACTGCAATGACAGCCCAGGGTACATCGTGTTTGGCATGGCACTGTGCCAGGGATCTTAGAGAGGAAGCTGATCAGTTGCTCACCTTACGTGTGATCCAGGGAGTTCAAACAAGGTCTGTTTTCAGCAAAGTGCCCCACATGCCCAGTGTGTGAACTGGCAAAATCCAGTTGGAAAGTGCATCGAAAGTGGACTGAAAGTGGATTATTTAGTGTGTGTGACCGCAGCCTATCAGAACGAAGGCTTCACTCTGCTGCTGTTGTCCACAATTGTTTTTCTTTTCATACCAACACCACTAAGCGTACATTAATGGATGTGGGGAGGGAGACAAGTGTTATGGGGAGTTTTGTGTACTTTTTTGTTTATTAAATTGATACCTCATCTTTCTTCCATTTATGGAATTTAAGAAGCAAACACGAATCTCCCAGGAGATCACTCCGCCAGGCACTGATCCAGACAGCTTCAGCAAGATCAAAGGAGCATGCACCCTTGTTTCAACCATTCCCCAACCTTCTGTCTTCATGTTCGAGCCAAAAAAGTTTCCAGGAAAGCATAGATGGCTCGTTAAAATAGCATGAAGATACAGATAATTGCCAGGAAGGGTTAAAGTCTTGAAAGAATAAATAATGCTTCTTGATGGCAACAATGAAAGCTCCCTTTCCCATGGGCAATGTGCTGTGTGGATACACAGAAGTGAGATGGATTTCAGTATGCAGCAAAAATGAACTGAAGGAACTGTGAGTGATGAACATGCACAATACTCCATGTAACATTCAGAAATAAAAAAAGGGATTCCTACTACATTTGTTCCACTTTGGAAACAAGACCAGGTAATTTGCAGCATTAGAATCTGGAGAGACATTCCCCCCCCCCGAAAAATCCCCAGAGTACCTACCAAAAAACGACTTAGCGACACATGACCACAAGATCATTTTTTGGTTCTTTCTAATGATGCAGCTGTCTACAGCTCCCAAAATAGATGTACTGAATGAAAATGTAGACATACCTAGGCTTGACACAGACAAGGGAGAGTCTTAGGAAAGAAAAACTGGCAAACATCAGTACAAAGCTGAAACCTGGGACAGCAACCTCTTTGAGATCAGGACTGTAAGACTGTACATTGTTAAATGAAGCTTACTGTGTTGTACACGCTGGTCTCTTGTGGCACCATATAGAAAGTTTGCAGAAGAAAATATTACAAGGAAGGTGTAGCAGGTACTGAGGCTTCATATATAAGGAGGAAGGGGGGAGGAAAGAGAGAAAGGGAGAGAGTCCCAATCACTGACTGGTCAGTGACCCCTGAGTACCTCTTGATGCTATAAATTAGGGGGCTGGGGCTGAGCTGGCCCTTGATAAGAGCCAGTTTGGTGTAGTGGTTAAGTGTGCTGACTCTAATCTGGGAGAACCGGGTTTGATTCCCCACTCCTCCACTTGCACCTGGCTGGATGACCTTGAGCAAGCCATAACTCTGGCACAGCTGTTCTTGAAAAAGAGCAGTTTCTGTCAAGAGTTCTCTCAGCCCCACCTACCTCACAGGGTGTCTGTTGTAGGGAGGGGAAGGGAAAGGAGTTTGTAAGCCGCTCTGAGACACCTTTGGGTAGTGAAGGGCGGGGTATAAATCCAATCTCCTCTTCTTCTTCTTCTTCTTCTTCTTCTTCTTCTTCTTCTTCTTCTTCTTCTTCTTCTTCTTCTTCTTCTTCTTCTTCTTCTTCTTCTTCTTCTTCTGCCAGCTACTCCTCCACCAGGGGTCACTGAGTCTCTAGAGTTGCTAAGCGATAGAGGCTGAAGGGGACTGTTAGGGTATGGGCTTTGAGATCATGTTTTCATGCTTCGCTAATGTGAACAACTAGAGAAAGTGCCTCAGGGCACAGGAGCTGGGACAAAACTGGCCTGAGTTCCCTTTCAACTAAACTTTGAGATATGCACTCAGGTGCCCTGGTATTGTTTTTCTTCCTGTAGCTACAGAATAATGAGACTAGTCTTGCAGGAGCTTTTAAGCAACTACTAAGCCCCTCGGTAGAAACCTAGATTTTCATTTCATCTGTGCCTGGATCACAGTGGCTATAAATAATACTTCTGACGGTGGCAAACCATAACTCTTTGCAGCCTCTGGGAGGAGAACCTGTGAGCATGTGTGATGTATAGTTGACAGGAACATGAATCCATGACACCTCTCTTTCCAGTCTCTCTTTTCTCCATCTTCCTATGAATCATATCTCCTTATTCTACTGGGCAATAAATATTGAAAAGAAATAAAGCAAGCACCACACAATCCAAGTGGTGAAAATGTCTCTTCTTCAGGCATTCTGGTCGAGAGGAAGCAAGATAATGCCATCCTGTGCTGTTGGATTTTGTTCTCTTTGAGCATAGAGGTTAGATGCAAACATCTAGCCGTATGATAAATTCCACTCAATTTCACGTACTATGATATGACTTATACGCCAAAACTCTGCATTAGAAGCCATGAAGGCTGTTGAATAACTTTCTGGAAAAGCCATTACTGTTGACAAGGCAGTTTACAATGGTCCATCAAGTCATATGGCAGGGAGGTTTCTAGTGTTTTCTTTATCATGGAAACACCAAGGATCTTGCTACTTAAATAGACTCCTACATTCTTATGCCCAGGGCTTTTTTTGTAGAAAAAGGCCAGCAGGAGCTCATTAGCATAATAGGCCACACCCCTGACAGCACAACTCATTAGCATATTAGGGCACACCCCCATGCCTTCCCTTAACTTGCTTGGGCGCCCCTCGGCGGCAGGGAGCCTGGGCAAGCCGGCCCTTGGACAGGCTGGGGAAGGCACGAGGAGGCATTTAAATGCCTCCCAGATCCTTCCAGGGCCCCTCCTGGCCCACCCACCTCAGAGTCGCCGGGGTGTGTGTGTTTCACTCTCCAGGCCTTCCCTCTGTAGCCACGCACGCAGTGGTTCAGGCTGTAGTGGGTGTGGCCAACTCTGAAGCCAGCCGGAACTCCGTTCCTGTGCGTTCCTGCCCCAAAATAGCCCTGCTTATGCCCACTTTGGCTGACCAACCAGAAACACAGAATTTCTTATTTGCCTATTTAGCTGGGTGTTTAATTACTATGGCTGCTATCACACGCACCTTTAGATCCAACGTAGGTGCGAATGCCTGACAGATCTAAAGGGAGCGATCAGACAGCAACATCTGGGAAGCATCCCGCAGTCATCGGCAACCCGTGCTGCACCACCATGGAAATGGAGTTAAAAGACACCGGGGAAAGTCTGGTGTTAACTGGATACGATGGGCCATGGATGGACTTCCCCCTGTCTGGTCACTCAAGCATGCTCTCATGCCATCGGGATGGTCTGATCAGTCCATCCCGACTCAGTGCCATTCCCCCCACTTGCAGTATGCGCATCATCGCGTACTCCACAGGGGCCCCTCAGTGCAGAGGTGTGATTCCTCATTTTTGCACAAGGGAAACAAATGGCAAAAAACCACCGACTCGCCCACAGTTGCGTCTGATCACACAGTGACAGGCTGAGCCCACAGCTACAACTGGCGTCTGTGACCATAACCTACGCTTCCTTTCCCTGGTCTCCTGCAGTGACTTTGGGCTTACTTCTGACATTACTTCCAAAGCACATGCATACCCTCATCCTGTGCCATTACAGTACTGTACTGTACCAAAGCAATGCAGAAGGCCCCAAGATTGCTGGCTGTGCCTGGTATCCAATTGCTCACTAGTCCAAATGGAATGTTTTGTGTAAGGTTCCTGCTGGGCAGGATACTGCTCTGAGATACATACAGACATACATATATACCCCAGCAACTTACAGTTGTAGACAGCTGTGCAGTTAACACATTTGTTTGCCTGAAAATGAGAGGAACGATATCCAGACGACACCTTCATGAAAGTAAACCAGTGAGGATCAGACAGCCAGTTATAATTGCCACCTTTGTTTACATAGCTGAGACTATGGTCATCTGGATGAAGAAAGGGGAATGTTACAGAAAGCAGATCCACTGACAACTTGAATGTGCTCTAGGCATTTGTCTGTCTATGCAACAGTGTAAGAGATCAATATTTAATCTAAAGGCCCAGCTAGACACAACAACAGCAGAGCTGTCTTTTTAAATCTTGATCTGCCCCAATCAAGTAGAAAGCATTTGTGTGAGTGAATGTGTGTGTGTGTGTGTGCAACTCATAGAGCAAACAGGACATGTGGCTGAGAAGTGGGAATCCATGGGTCAGGCCATATCGGCCATCCTCATGAGGTGAGTTTGCCATGCTCCCAGACTGGGTTTCAGAATAACCAAAGATTTCGACTGCCTTCAGCTGCAAAACAAGCAAACAAACTCTTTAACCCTGTTGCCAAGCCCAAGCACCTTTTTTTGTCTAGACCTAGTAGCACCAGCAATGTGGAAGTTGGATTAAAATCTGATATTTTATGCTTTATTTATTCATACTGAACAAGTTCTTAAATAAAGAGGAAGTTCCTTAAGTTACTGTCAGAGCCCCTGGAGAAATCAGTTCCCAATAACAGTCATTCAGAAGAATTAAAGTTTATTGAGACATTGATAGGATTCAGACTCTTAATGATTCTTTGTTAGAACTGAGGTCAAGCGCGTGAAGCAAGCAATTATACTAAAATCAAACAGGACATTGATGGCTAAAAAGCCCGCCTAACTAACTGCATGAAATTCTCAGGAGGAAAAGGATACCATGGTTACATGGTTAAGTCAAGACAGATAACAGCATAGTGGCCAGAAACGAATGTATACATTCTTGTTCTCACCCCCCACGTCTCGATGGCAACCAAGCCCAAGAAGGGGCCAGGTTGACACCTCTTGCATCCTGCCGTGATCACAATAGTTAAAGGTGTCCCCCCCCAACAGGAATTAAGAATCATAAAGAGGATAGCAATACTGAAAAGTCCACCTTGAACCAGAAGAAATCTTGGATGGACAGAGCAGAGCAGGGCTGGGCAGATGGGCAGAGTTTTGTGCATTATCATTTTTGGAGGGCAATGACTACAGCAGACTCCAGACATGTAATTAGTTCAGAGGAAGGTAACAAAGATGGCGAGGGGTCTGAAAAACAAGTCCTATGAGCAGGGCTCTAGTCGGGGGGGAGCTCTCAGGTACGGAGCTCCGGAAGAGAACCTCTAGGGGGCGGGGCGGTCACGTGGTGAAGCCCCGCCCCCTTCTTTACCCCGCCCTCTGCTTCAATCCTCATTCCGTTTGGGAATGAGGATGAAGCAGGAGGGTAAGTAGCCGGGCCTTCTGACACACTTCCGGTGATGTCAGGGGGCGTGGCATATGCAAATAAGTTATGCTAATGAGTTATGCTAATGAGCTCCGGCAGCTCTTTTTCTACAACAAGACCCCTGCCTATGAGGGATGGTTAAAAGAACTGGGCATGTGTAGCTTGGAGAAGAGAAGACTCAGTAGGGATATAGTTGTACTCTTCAGGTACCTGAAGGGTTGTCACTTGGTCAAAGGCCTGTCCTCTGCAGCTCCAGAGGGCAAGACTAGATCTTGTGAGCTTCAATTGCAGGATAGATTTCACTAGGAGAATCTTCCAAACAACAATAGTAGTTCAGTACTAGGACCAAATATATATGGTAGGTGTTCTCTTCCTTACTGGAGAACTTCAAGCAGAGGTAGGACATTGATGAATGCTTTAACTTTTTATTTCGCTTACTGAGTAGAGGGTTGGACTAGCTAAACCTCATTTAACTATGATTCTATGTTTTTTCCTATCAATATATCTAATAGTCAACATGGCCCCTTTTTCTTTTTCTTGGCTGAGCAGACCCTTTTCTTTTTTCTTTTGCTGCCTGTCTCACCCAGTTGTTTAAAAGAGATTGCTGACCCAGCCTGGGATGCTGAGGAACCATAAAATGTCTTGTTTGTATATAAGGAATACAAGAGAGCCAGTTTAGTGTAGTGGTTAAGTGCGCAGACTCTAATCTGGGAGAACCGGGTTTTATTCCCCACTCCTCCACTTGCACCTGGCTGGATGACCTTGGGCAAGCCATAGTTCTGGCACAGCTGTTCTTGAAAAACAGCAGGTTCTGTCACAGCATACTCAGGAGACCTAGAGCTCTCTCAGCCCCGCCTAATTCACATGGTGCCTGTTGTGGGGAGGGGAAGGGAAAGGAGTTTGTAAGCCACTCTGAAGGGTGGGGTATAAATCCAATCTCTTCTTCTTCTCTCTCTCTACATCAGAGTATGACACAAGAAAGGCCAATATTAAATCAAAACAAACTATTTCACTTCTGTGGGGAAATGGTCAGGTAGGTATCAGGTTTGGAACTTGGCCAGTGAACAGGCAACACAAATGAAGTAATTTTACATAATTATAAACAATAGATAGTTTGACACAATCAAGTAGCTGTTTTGTTATATAGACAGGTCTTTAAGTGTAAAGTTAGATCTCTTGACCGTCACTGCTTAAATGAACAGGCATAAGCTTCGTTGTCTCAAAACTACTTAAGTCTGTGACGGTAGGAACACACCCAAGTTCCACTTTTACTTCTTAAACTTTTGATTGGGATCACCCCCTTTTAGTAGGAGCTGTTTCCCTCAGGGAAGGACTACTCGGCTCATTTCCCTAATTCAGGATCTCCTTGATCCTATACTCTGAATTCTGCTGTTCTAACTGCTACTCTCTCAACTGTCACTCTTAACTGTGGAATTCTATTCAAATCTCCCATCACTCTCAGACCGGGTTAACACATTAACGATTCACTGTCCATTACAGCCCCATGTGTGGATATTTAAATCTGTAGATTTGGGCCATGTAGACAGAAAGGAGGAAAAGCAGCTTGGTGGAGCCTGATCTCATCATATCTCGGAAGCTAAGCAGGGTCAGTACTCGGATGGAAAACTACCAAGGAAGATTTTTCAGAGGAAGTCAATGGCAAACCACCTCTGCTTCTTGCTTGCCTTGAAAGTCCCTTGCTGAGGAGGAGGTCACCCTTAAGTTGGCTGCAACTTGAGGGCACTTTATAGACAGAGACAGAGGGAAGTTTTTTTCCAGCAAACTTGAGGAACCCCCAGATTTGCAGACCAATCTGGCACCCGGGGATAAAAAGGAGGTTAAATCCCCCCAAACGGAACAGTGTTGTTCTATGTGTGCTCACACCATGCTCCTCCACTCGGGCTGCTGCCTCATTTATTCGTTTTATTTATTTAAAAAGAATTTATGCTTCCTTTCCAACCAATCAGGGTCCACAAGGTGGTGAATATAAAACCATTAAAATGTTTGAACAATTAAAAATGTACTTTACAAGCTCAATAAAAAACGTATAAAGAATACTAGAAGGAGGGCCAATAATCATTATTGGGGGTGTACCAGGCAAAACAAAAAAAGTCTTCACCTGCTGGCAAAAGACACCGATACAGGGAGACAGATGAACCTCCCTGGTGATATTCTTCCAATGTTTTGATGTCATGATAGAGAAGGCCCTTTCTCAGGTTTACACCTGTATAGCCTCAGATGTTGGGGGTGAGAAGAAAAAACAGCAGGGGTGGGGTGGGGGATGAGGCAGCAGGTGAGGGGGAGCTGCTGCAGAAGGCAGGCAGTGGCGGCCAGGTGGGCTGGTGGGCAAACCGAATGGTGTGAAGTGCAATGTGAGGGCAGGCAGGCAAAGCGTTGACAAGGACAGAGTGGTGAGCAGAAGGATGGGTGGGCAGCCAGTGTGGCCAGCAGGGGGAGGAGAGGGATGGGAGGGCAGACTGAAGAAAATGGGGGCAGTAGGAAAGGGAGGTGGGGACCAGTGTTGGGGGTAAAGCAGGGAAGAGAAGTAGCAGTGTGTGGACAAAAAAGATGGTGGCAATGGGGGGAAGGGTATAGAAAGGTGGGTAGTTACGAGTATCAGAAGACAGTGAAGGAATTTACCTGTGACTTTCTTATGGGTGTATGCTTATATACCATCTAATATCCAATCATATAAGAGACAATCGTTTTTGGCCACTGAAAAATGATAGCCAGAGACAAGTTAAAATACAGTTAAAAACTCACAATATACTCAGTCTTCATCTCTGGTTTAGAGACTTCTAGCTGACCTAAACAGGAACTAGTGCCCTCCCGACTCTCTTCCCTTGAAAAAGTCAGTGTATTTGTAGCACTGCTTTACAGAGAATACATTTGCATGTAAAGTTATGGAAGATCTGATAGCAGGAACATAGACAACTCTTTCCTTTATTTATTCATGCAGTTCTTACAGTCTCTGAAGGGAGGGTCAAGGTTTCCAGAAGACCTTCACTGTCTACAACTTCTGGAAAGAAACATACCATACAGAGCAGCTGTTTCAGCCATGACCTCTCAAGTCAACCCTCACACGCAAGATCAGTCAATGCAGCTGGGAAGGGAGACGTTATGCTTTAACAGGCCAGGACAATTTTTCTTTTCTTTTCAATCTCACAAAGTGGACTGTAGATGGACCAATAGGTCAGGTTCCCTTAATGTCTCTCTTCCACTCTTGTCATCCCCCCCCCCCGCATTCAACTATCACCATGAATTTCATTTCTTGTACAGGCCAATTTACAATATTTGTCTTCTTCATGTTCTTCCATAACCATGGCCGGGATCAGACACTTAAAGACTAGCTATGCTAATGTGGTGGGCAGAAGGGTCCTGCTTGCCTTGAACCAGTGAAATGTCTCCTCTTGGCCTTTGACCTCCAGGAAGCACAGGGCCCAATAGGAACAGTTTATTGCCACAGAGAATGGAATCCTACTGTGACCAATGGATGTGATATAGTTTTCCCACAGTGTTTATAAAGAGAGAAGAAGGGAAACTTGAGATTACCACTAAATGTTTTGCCCCCTGATGCTTTCTTGGCTTTTGGAATAACAGGGTCTTAAATGGAAACTGGGAAGCTATGGCCTACCAGCCGGCTGAATAGCAAAAAACTGAACTCCTGGTTTGAGGCTTGGCCTCAGAAACAGACTTTCATGTGTGTCTAGGGTTGGCAAACTGTCCCTGTAGCCATGCAGGGGGAAAACCCTCCCCTTTCTATAGAAACTGAAACCTTTAAATAATGTTTTCGGGTTGTCAAGTTGTTTTCGCGAGCGAGCATCCACATGACATCATCCTCCACTCATCCTGTTTCTGTGTTTCTCTCCATTCTGCTATGATCTGTCCCAAACTTGGGTTGGTACAATCTTTTTGGAAAGATCACAGTCAAAATATCTTTCTATGCCACATAGATGGTCAGCTGTGTATTACAGCAGGTCTTGCCCACATTAGCACCATTTCCCTTACCTCAGCACCTACAGCCACCATTCTTTTCCCTTTCTATACCACTGGAGGACTTTTTATTTTTTTTAAAAAGGTAGAACACTATAATATTATAACTATTTGTTCTGATGACCTACTAGTCCCCAGCTTTCATTTTATAAAGTGTTAAGCCATTTCCATTGCACAGTTATAAGGGGAAAGGCAGGGATGCATATTTCCCCTTTTAACTTCACAGTGAAAAGGGCTACAGTCTTACTTTAAAAAGTGAAAACTGGGAACAAGTAAGCCATGCAATAAATTATTATAATGTTGCTGCACCATAGCAATCTGGAAATTTCTAATTTTTTAAAATAGAATTTTCCTGTGGAGGGGTGCGAAACGGTGGCCACAGATGTCTGAGGCATGGAAACTGCAGAGAAAACTTTGGTGTGAATGCTGTGTTATCACCACAAATGTCTCTGGATTCTCAGCAACAATGAAAACTAGACAGAGAAACTGCCTCCTGTGTGAGGTGAAGAAGTTTAATCCACCGTTTCATAAATGATTGTCTATAGGGCTCTTTCTGATATTTCGCAATGAGAGTGCTGGCTTAATATTCAATAACTGCCGTTTAGTGGGGACTGTCTCTTCTGCACTCCCTTTTGGAAAGAGAAACTGACTTGTGAAGCAATTGCAAAATGCCAGAGTACCAAAAGAATAACCTTGGGGATATTAAAGATTGACTCGAGGGGCAAAGGCTTTGAGCTGACATTTTGAACATTCATGATGATAGCATACACCCAACTTTAAGCTTCAAAAGCAGCAAGCCAATATTTAGAAATGTTCTGGGCTTGCTCACTCCAGGTAGCTCTAGACTTTAATGCACTGTTATATAGACCTGACAGCAAGGAGCTGCTTATTTTTTCTATTATAGAGCTGCAGGACAAATTCCATTCTCATTTCCGTAAGTATAAAACTGGAGACATTCCAGTAAAGACAATGGAATGATTCCAGCTTTGCAATTGCAAATGAAAACAATAAAATCGGTTCAGAGTCATCTTTAAAGTAATATAAGATGACTCTCTTTTGCCATTAATCACCTGTAATGGAGGGCACAGAGTTCTCTGTGCTGTTATACATTAAAATGCAGATGAATTTTCTCACAGGCCATAACCTGCAGAACCACAAAAATAAATCCAAACTTAGAGCGATGGCATATGCCATATTCCTCTATGCACATCCTGAGTTTGGCTATTTTAGGCATGACTTAGTAGTAATTGGTGTACTGCTTACTCAGAAGGAAGTCCCATGAAATTTGGTGGGAGTTCCTGGTGAGCAATTGCGATTAGGATCACATCACTGTCACCACAGCCCTTTGTACAAACTGCATCGTAATGACTGACTGGGCAAGATGACGACTGGGGGACACTGGACTTCACTTGCAGTGCGGCACAAGTCCTCAAACACAGTCCTCTGTGCTTAACACATGATTATTTATTTACAAAAATTATATGGAAAATACAGGGACAAACCCGGGGGCTCTGTAAAATCGACACAACATTTACAACAAAGCTCACCGGAAGGGGAGCTGGTTCCTCATTAAACTTTTAGGTGAAACAGAGCAACCGACTCCTAAAAGCAATCTGAATCTTGCTGGCTTCCAAGGCTGCAAAATTTCTATAAAGTTGCCTTTTAAAGCACATTGCTGAAAACTGCAGTAAGAAACAACAATAAGAATCCACGGAGATGGCCTGACCAGCTCTTCCCTATTGGCACCACCACCAGCACCACAACCGGCACCACCAGCAGCGCCACCACCACCAGCAGCACAACCACCACCAGCGCCACCACCACCAGCACCAGCACAACCACCACCAGCACCACCACCACCACCACCAGCACAACCACAACCACCACCAGCAGCACCACCAACAGCACCACCACCAGCAACAGCAGCACCACCAGCAGCAGCACCAGTACCACCACCAGAACCAGCACCACCAGCACTACCAGCACTACCAGCACCACCACCAGCAGCACCAGTACCACCACCAGCACCACAACCACAAGCAGCAACACCACAGCCACCAGCAACACCGGCACCACCAGCACCACCAGCACCAGCACAACCACCAGCAACACCGGCACCACCAGCACCACCACCACCAGCAGCACAACCACCACCAGCAGCAGCACCAGTACCACCACCACCAGCAGTACCAGTACCACCACCACCAGCAGCACTAGCACCACAACCACCAGCAGCAACACCACAACCACCACCAGCACAACCAGCACCTCCAGCAGCAGCACCAGCACCAGCACCAGCACCAGCACCACTTCGAACTAACTGGAGAAACTGGTGTTGTTCTATGGAGTGGAATTTCTTTTTCCCTGAAATTCCTTTTTTTAGATAACAGCCATTGATTCCTCTTATTCTCTTTTATTTCTCTTTCGAAAGAAGAGTTTCTATTTAATTTCTTTT
Source organism: Gekko japonicus (assembly GCF_001447785.1). NCBI lineage: Eukaryota > Metazoa > Chordata > Lepidosauria > Squamata > Gekkonidae > Gekko > Gekko japonicus. The sequence goes on from NW_015172580.1 coordinate 508,850, forward strand.
TTGATTTCTCTTAGAGAAATACTGATTTTTTGGTCACAGTCTCCCTTTTGGTTAATGATTGAGCCAAGGAATAGAAAACCTTTAACAACTTCAGCACTATAGTAATAGTATGGTATTTATACAAATATTTTCCCCAGTCTCCACAGCACTATGTCAGTGCGAGATATCGTCCCTTCTTAGGAAGCATGTGGATATAAAGTGCCATCAAGCTGCGGCCAACTTATGGCGATTCCAGCAAGGGGGTTCCAAGGCACGTGAGAAGTCAGGGTGGTTTGCCGTGGCCTTCCTCTGCAGAGCCCTCCTTGGTGGTCTCCCTTCCAAGTACTGGCCCTGCTTAGCTTCTGAGATCTGATGAAACTGGGCTGTACTGTGCTACCTTTACTTTTCTTTAGGAAGCATACCTGCAAAATTTTGAATATCTAGAAGAGGAAGATATGCAGTATGATCCTGAACATGTTAATTTTGAAGGAAAGTCCTCTTACCAAAGAGACGCACCTTGGCTTTGACTCCCATACCCTGATCTTCTGAACTATGACTGAAGTAAAAGCCATAAAGTTGGGAGAATTATAGAACAATCCTAAATAGCACTTCACCTATCTAAGCCCATTGACTTTGATGGATTTTAAAGGGTGTGACTCTGCTTAGGATTGCACTTTTAATCTAATATTTCTTTATATTCAGAACATAGCCACAAATCTAGGCTAAAATAAATCATTGCAAAAAATGGCTTAAGGCAGTACACAGGTTTCAAACCATAGAAAAGCCTTAGAATATTCATGAAAAACACACTCTTGTATGAAACGTCAAATTAAATCATACAAAGCTTTCATGAAAAAAGAAAAGAATTGTGCTGCTTGGGCTTACTAAACTGGCTTGTGTTGTTATCTGATTGACTAAAAGGTGAGTTGGTAAAGGCAGGTAATAAATTTTTAAAAGTTACTTTCACATAGCACAAAGAGCAAGACGTCAGTGAGCCACTCTGTGAAGGAGTTCAACAATATAGGTCACTTCAGAGAAGAGCCCAGTTTGTGCTATTTGTGTATAGAGCTATCAGGAGTATTTGAAGCTGGAGCTCCTGCGAGTGCTTTAGAGATGGGTCATATGGTCAAAATCATCTCCACATGGCCTCATCTGTCCACATTCACGTGCATCCCTGCAGTTTTGTCAAGGAAGTAATGTGCAATATGCTTCTTCTACAGATACAGCTGTCATGTTCTGGCAGGAATTCCCATAACTGGACATATTTTCATGAGAAAACAACCAAATCAAATATTCAGCATAAGGTGGCTTTGCTAGAGCAAGTCAAGGTCCATCCAGGGCAGAATTTGGTTTCCAAGCATAGTCTGCTCCAGTGCCTGGAGCAAACATAAACATGGCATGAACGTGCTTGCCATTTCTACTACATGCTCCCAGGCTCAGGTTCTTAGGTATATATTGCCCTCTGAAAGGGGAGCTTTTATTTAGCTCTCTTGGTTCATAAAAATGGAAAGACATCCTCCAAAATCAGGTGTTGTTATTTTGTAAAACCACATAAACTGGTGGTCAGAACCATAACCTGGTCTTAGCAAATAAACCACTGTGTTCACAGAAATGTCTGCTGAGTTACTATAGCTGAGGGCGATATTGCCCTTAGCAATTAAAAGTTACTAACACACACACACACATACAGAGCTATTCTTTTCATAAATGTAGCCCTAGTGTTAATTTTAGCTTACATTAAGGAGAAAAGGCTTGAACCTGAACCCTTTCAGATTTAACTGAAAGATGACGTAGGTGTAGAAATTGTGTCTAAATTGGTACAATACACTTTCTTGACTAACCTCAGGAACAAGTCATTGTCTGTTTAAAAGGTGCATATAGGTTGATTTTACAAAAAGCAATTAAGCACGTTATATTCCTTACAAGAATCCTAAATACAAGAAGAGCATGTATATTTCCACTTCTGTCGGTATTTTTGGGGTCTATTTGGAGCCAGTTTGGTGTAGTGGTTAAGTGTGCGGACTCTAATCTGGGAGAACCGGGTTTGATTCCCCACTCCACTTGCCCCTGCTGATGTGACCTTGGGTCAGTCACAAGCTCTGGCACAGCTGTTCCTGAAAGAGCAGTTTGTGTCAGAGTTCTCTCAGCCCCACCCACCTCATAGGGTGTCTGTTGTGGGGAGGGGAAGGGAAAGGAGTTTGTAAGCCGCTCTGAGACTCCAAGTGAAGGGCGGGGTATAAATCCAATCTCTTCTTCTTCTTCTTAAATATATCCAGGATTTTTTGGGAAAACCAAAAAAATGGTCCCCCCCAAAAAATCCCAGAAACATTTGGGAATTACCAGGAGGCAGCATTTGCAGGCTCCTGGGGACTGTTTTTGCTGTCCTTAAAATCCCTCCCCCCCCCCCCAACACTTGGTTTCTGTGCCTCAGGGGTTTATATGGGCTTTCTAGCTGCTTTTGTCAATTTCAAATGAGTCTTGTAAATTAGAAACATTTTTTTCTTTGCAGGGTTCCTTTGTGTTCCCTTCCCATTATCTTGCACAGAACCTGCAAATCCCATCCTTGTCTGGATTTGTTCAGATTCCATGCTTTGAGGCTTAGCATCAGTCCTATAAAACTTGAACTGCCACCATGGCTCTGCATTCTGCTTGGCATTCTGTACACTGCAATTGGTTGTGCTGGGCTTGCAAAAATGCCCCCCGACATCTGCAGTTTTTACTATGGAGAGTCTCTGGTTTGAGATTAGTCATCTTTTGCTTGCATTGTCACAGTGGTGCTGGTTCTGCTGGGCATTCTATACACTGCAATTGGTTTTTATGGGCTTGAAAAAATTCGCCCCTTCAGTTTGTGCTGCAGAGATTGTTTGGTTTGCCATTGATCCCCTTTTACTTACACTGCCACAGTGGCATTGGGTTCTGCTGGGCATGTACATTGCAACTGGCTGTGCTGGGCTTATAAAATCCCCCCCCCCACTTGCTTGGATTTGTTGTGATTCTGTGCTTTGACATCAGTCCTATTAAGCTTGCATTGCCGCAGCAGCAGTGGGTTCTGTACATTGCAACTGGTTGTAATTGGCTTGAAAAAAGCCCCCCCCCCTTCAGTTTCCACTGCAGAGATTCTCTGGTTTCATTTTGGTTCTGTTTGGCTTAGCACATTGGCTTGTGGCTCTGCTGAAATTACTGAGCTCTGCAATAGTTCTGTTGGACTTACCATTTGTTGTCAGTGATTGCTACTTGCAAGCATGGCTTGCCCTGGAATCAGCTTGCAGGTCCATAGAAGTTAATGGAGAAGATAGTAGAGAAAGGCTGGGGTACCTTGTTCAGGGGCCCATAAAATTGGATCCTTTGGTTCAATTGACTTGAAACTCGACAGTTATTTAAAGGACAGGCACCAGCAACTCTGCTACAATTTTGATGCCTCTGCCTCTAAAATAACTCCCCCAGCCATTCAGAAACCTTTAAAACCAACTGTATCTTCAAAAACAACACAACACACCCAGCCATTCACCATAAGGAATAATGGACCTGAAAAATCTGGAACCCCCCCCCAAAAAAAACCCCTGAATGCAAATATTATACTGCTATTTGAAATTCAGGAATATTTGGAATACTGATATTTTTCTGGTCCAATATACCCAAACTTCTCCTGTTTGACCTCACAATTAAGAAGTGATGTATTTTCTTTCTGTGGAAGTAATTAAATGCCAGATAAATGGATTGAGTTTTCAATCAGCTGAACAGCTGTGTGAATAAGGAAGCCCCACTTCCCAAAAGCTGGATAACTGAATAAAAACATGAGGAAGAATGAGAAGAAACAGACCTATAGGTTGAAAGATCAGTGTCATCTCTATTACATAGATCAAGGTGGGCAGCAGTGTTGGTCTGAAGCAACAGAACAATGTTAGTTCTGTCTCTATTACATCTTCTTCTTGTTTTCGTCCTCCCTGTCACTGTCGTTATTAGTCTTTCCATAACTGTAGCAAGAACATCTCATCTATGGGGTGTTTTGTTCTTATGCTGGGACCCTACCATTTGGAAACACATGAAACTGCCTTGTATGAAGTCAAACCATTTCTCTGTCTAGCATAGTATTAACTGGTGGCAGGGCTTTTTTTGTAGAAAAAGGTCCAGCAGGAACTCATTAGCATAATAGGCCACGCCCCTTGACTGCACCACTCATTAGCATATTAGGCCGCATTCCCATGTTACCAGAAGTGTGGTCATCCAGCCATACCCATCTTTTGCTTCTTATTCTGTTTACCTTGTTTGTTGTCAAAACCCAGGGCTTTTTTTGTTGCAGGGACTCCTTTGCATGTTAAGCCACACACCCCTAATTTAGCCAATTCTAATGAGCTCCTGCTGTTGGGTGTGGCCAACTTGGGAGCCAGCCGGAACTCCGTTCCTGTGCGTTCCTGCCCAAAAATAGCCCTGACTGGTGGTACCCTGGTGGTACCCTGGATGGAGGTATTTTACAGTCTTGTGAGCGGAGTTCTTCTCAGCTGGGGATTACAGGAATTGAACTCAGAACTTTCTGCATGCAAACATGTGCTTTACCACTGGGTTGTGGTGTTTCTGGTTATGTGCTACTGGTTGTCTGCAAAGCTTACACTTGACTTTTTTAAAGAATAGATTCACCCCAAGTACCACTTGCTCTAAAAATGACCTTTTCTTCTGAGAGCAAGGGTCTGATATTTCTTACAGAAATAATGTATCTGTTCTGTTTCCTCCAAAAGTCACTGTTCATTGTTGCAATGTGGATGGGCTGGTCTATGAGATATCTCACCCTCACTCATAGGTGTATCTTTCTCAATTTTGTTATTGCTGAGCGATTCTTTGTCAGTCCAAGGCAGCACTTAATTGAAAATAGGACAAGTGCATAGGTTCTTTAAGAGATGAAAAACAGCTCTCTTTCATTGATACATCCAGCTTAAGCCCCATCCCTTATTCCCACAATCTTAGAAACAATCAAAATCTAGACAGGACACTTTGGACATTAATTTGATTTTAAGTGCACGCTAGCAGCAGAAGGAAAGCAGAAAGGGAAGTATAAATTTAGATGTAAATCAAGTCCCTTAAAAACAGCACGAATGAATTCAACACAAATATAGGACAATAGTGCCATTCTAATTTGTGACACTGTGTTAAAACATAGGCATGAGTAGCTGTCAGAAAAGGGGTTTTTCCTGACCTTTAAAATGTAAGCTAGATTCTTGTTATTTCCAGAAAAGAAACTTTCCAGGGAGTTTTATTTACAAGCACGTTTGTTTTGATTTAGCTTGGTTTCAGCAACAGGGATATATAATTTCAGGACTGTAAGAAGAGTCTGGCTGGATCAGACCTGAAAGTGAATTAGTGAATTCTAACAAGGACATCCAGCTGTGTTTCAGAACCTTTCAAGCAAGGTGTGACAGCAACAGACATCCACTGTGTGTTACGAATATCTAGTATTTGGGGGTATACTGCCTCTGAATATGGAGTTTCCATATCTCTATCATGGGAAATAGCCTCCATCTTGGGTCTGCATGAATCTGAACATGGAATTATCATAAAGCAAGTAACACATACAAATTGACAGCAACTGTTCCCCAGTACCCCAAGGAAGTTATTTATTGGTTTACTTTACTTACAACCCACCATTCTTGTTGAGACTCAAGAGACCATGATTTGATATATGATACGATGTATGGTATATGATACATGTTTGTTGCAATATGACCCAGTTAAGTTAACCCACCTGATTGGAAAATTTATTAGAGCCGATGTATTCTTATAGAAATACTAACATTAAAAGGCACAAAGCTATTGATCTGAGCTGCCTTTCTGGACAGCTGCCTTCCCTATAAAAATCAGAGATGGTTCTCATTTGCTTACAAACTAGATTGAATTCCACAACAAGGCTTTAATCGTTAAAAGAGAGAGGAGGGAAAGGGAAATCACAACTCTAAAGCAAAACAACCTCACAGAATACATCAATGACATTGTTCCCATGAGAGGTTTTGGATGCAAAACAATATAAAAATGTATAAGACGGATCTGCTTTCAAAAAGAGATCGCATTTGGAGACTGCTGCGGGGGGGGGAGTTGCTCTCTGTTGTAATTTGTTGAAACAGAAAAAGGTGCTGCCTCAATTATGCTTAGAGTTTATCACTATGTCTCAGCGTGTGAGTGTATGCAGGGAAGGCAGGGAAAGAACGTGCATGCCTGAGTGTGTGTACGGAACTGGAGAGATCTGTCAGTGCTACCTGAGTGGCTATTGGAAAAAGTGAGACTTCTCCGCTCCTGTTGGGCAGCTCTGCTATCTCGGCCAGGGTGAGGGGATCTAGCTGCATTCCCCCCCAGTACAGAACCCTTGGTAAGTCCCCGTTGCTAACAAACCTGCACGAAAGCTCAGTAAAAAGATTGGGGGGTGTGTGAATAGACAAAAGAGCACAAATAGCACACATCTGACTTTGCCTGAATTTGTTGGTAGAGCTGTTCTTATTCATATTTCTTGTTCTCTGTTCTCAGATCATTATACTAAAAAAAGAAATGTCTTGAGAATGTTTGATGTGCTTTGGTTCAATGCTCAGTAAATTCAGGAATACTCTAAACTGGTAAAATGAACAACTGGAAATGAAATATCAAGGAAGGGATAATTGGAATGCTACTTTGGTTTCTGTGTATTGGAAGAGATGCCTAGCTTAGAATGAAGAAACCTGGCCGGGTGGTTTTTGGATTGCAAGCATTAGCAGGAGAGTGGAAGTGGAGGATACTGTGGGCTGGTGATCTGTTGTTATTTCTAAGGGTGATGGTGTGCAGGGATGATCTGAGGCGACAAGAAAGTGTGCCTTGTGGTGCACATGAGGACACCTGGAATGTTCACTTGTTAACCTGCACCTGAGAAGTACGTGTTGTTATTAAGTGTGTGGCTTATAAGTGCTGGTAGCCTTGTTATTTCATGGCATCTTGTCTGCACTGATTGTCTCTAATCTTCACTGTGTGGGTCAAGTTCATTAGCCTCGAAAGGGAGGCATGATCTCTCTAGTGGAAGAAGAAAGACCTGAATGACTGATAGAAATGAATTGACTTTAAGTTACTTATTATCAGAAGTTTGTAGTGAGCTAAAGGCTTGACGAGTGCGATTCAAAAAAGTGTTAATGAGTTGGAGTGAAGACTTGCTAAGAATTACTGCTTTTGAAGTGTGGAGGTTGTATTTCCAATGTCCTGTACAAAATCCTTATCTTGTTCTTTCTTACAGAAGCCTTGTAAAGTGGGTGACTGTTGTTTCCATTTTATCGATGTGGACCTCAGTCATGTACATGCATGTACAACCACAAAAGGCACAAATGGGTCCTTCGTGTATGAATGGGATGTCACATGACAAGTGTTGATTTATATGTGGGTAAATAAGATGATGGTGTTCCAAATGAGTTTACTGCAAACAGGTTGTATGAAGTTACCCTGCATTTGCATTTGGGGAAGTAGAAGAGTACAATTCTTGCTTCTTGACAAGACAGTTCATATGACCAACAAGCAAAAGCACACTGTGGCAAGTTTCCATTTCACAAGTGGTCACCTGTGTTCACTCTGAGACTATCACTGACAGAGGCTTTATACTGTTCTTATGTGCGTAATGAGCAAGGTACTTGGAGCTGGGAGCCCTGAATTTCAGATCACAGTCATGAACCTTACTGAGTAACCTTGGGCAAATCACATCTCTTAGCCTCACTTATCTTATCTGGGTTGCTATGAAAAATACTCCAATGTGTGCACTGCCCACCTGTGCTCCATAAAAAAGAGTAGGATTCAGTTTGTATAACTAAATAAAATATAATTCAAACACACAGAGTCAGTTCTATCCGCTGCAAAATCTGTCACAGTAGAGTCAGTTCTCTCCGCTGCAAAATCTAAAGGGTTGTGAATCCAAGTGCTGCATGTATATATGCAAACAGGCCCTTAGTAGGCCCAAGTCCATTCCAGAGCAGGGATGTGTGAACCCAGATCTCCTAGGATGAAATCTACTGCGCTAAACCTATATACAGTGCTGTACCAGAGTTACCAATCAAAGCCAACTAGGAAACAGACCAGACTTCCCTTCCAATGTTTTACATTTCTGAAGCTCTACTCTGCTTGCTCTGTCCTTGAAGCCCATAATGGCAAGCCCACAATTGATGTAAAAGCCAAAGGGATTGGTACTTTCTTATAGTTAAAGCTAAACTTTTTTTTAAAAGCCCAACATTTTATTATCAACCACTGAAACTATACTCTGTATTTGCAGAGTAAGATATGACATGTTGTGTGCTGCACAAATGCTCCCTCTAAGCTGTGGAGTCTTGTGAGCAAAAATTCTACTTTGTGAGCTACTGGCATTAAAGTTGTGAGTGAGCAATTTGGCTACTGCATAAATTAGTTTGCTCTGGAGCCATACTTCCTGAGCTAAGACAAAAATGTGTGAGCCAGAGGCTAAAAAAACTGTGAGAGGTAGATGAACCCCAAAGAATGACAACACTAGTTCACACTAATGACTTTCAGGTGACATATCCTCAAAGGACAAAATATGGGTCCCCAATCTCATCAAACCTCTTGGTTCATTTATAATTTTGAGAGCACATAGTGGGCACCACCATCTCATAACACCTTCCATAGGGTTGTTGGGACCAGTCACAAAATGGCTGCTGTTGGGGCTATGTCTATTCTGAAAGTGTTGAGGTTTCACAAAATATTAAGCAGTTCCAACCCAAGCATCTTCTTATCATGGAGGCAGCTGATTGTGAATGAGTCTCGAAAGACACAAAGGTGATGCTTCCGGTGTTCTTCTGAAGCACTTTCTGTTTCAGTGAGATGGAGGCAACACAGGATGATCGCATCTTCTTATCATGGAGGCAGCTGATTCTGAATGAGTACTCTCTAAAGACACAACGGTGATGCTTCCGGTTTTCTCCTGAAGCACTTTCTGTTTCAGTGAGGTGGAGGCAACACAGGATGGGCTCCTTGCTTTGATGAGGAGACGTTTTTGGCAAAAGACCAAGAGAGCTCCAAGGAACACATTAGTGGGCCCATGGGACCTATTGGCAAAAGACCAAGAGAGCTCCAAGGAATACATTGGTGGGCCATGGGACCTATGGGATTATTGGGATTATTGGGATAGTGATTTACAAGGACCAGGGGTCATTTCGTAGAAAAAGAGGTGCAGGAGCTCATTAACATAACACATTAGCATAACTTATTTGCATATGCCACACCCCCTGACATCACCAGAAGTGTGTCAGAAGGCAACATCCACCGTTCAGGCTCCCCTGGACTGTTTTGGATTGCTAGCTATTGGGGGGGGGGGTGAACGTGCAAATCGGTCCTGGCAGAGGAGGGAGAGCTTGTACCTGAATAAAACTTGGTCTTAAAGGTGCCACTGGACCGTTTTGGGCCGGGGGGGGGCTCTGCAACTTACCTGGCTGCTTCTTGCTCTGACTGAGGGCTGCTGAGAGCAGGGGGTGGGGCAGGTTGCATGTGCCCGCCCCCTGGGCTCTTTACTGCCGGAGCTCCGCTCCTGTGCGCTCCTGCAGGAAATGACCCCTGACAAGGAGATGGGGACTATGCCTAGTAATTAGGAACCGTTGGAACATACAGAGTATGTGGTGCTGTAGGATCAACGGTTATTATTGTCAGTCTGCTTTGATGCTGGCTAGAACTAAGCTTTGGGTCACCCATCAATGACAAAGCTTTATTTATTACTGTCAAGAGAGCTGTGCCTTACGTTTAGCAAAGGATGCCCTAATGATTTAAGACTCCTGCTTTTGTGCCTCAGAGACAATTTGCTATGCCACAGAACAAACATGACAGATCTGACGATTAACTTATATGTCTGTGAGGGCTGCTCTCTGCCGTGCATGCTCTGAGCTGTACAAAATTACACTTATCTCTGCAGGCTAAAGGGACAATATTGAGTTTGTTTTGCAATTGCCATCCTCACTTATTAAAGCATAACTTTTATAGCCTGGTGTTAAGAACACAGCTTAGATAGAATCGGTTTTTCTCAAGCCCAATGATTTCATATTAGATCGTGCCAAAGAATCATTTGGAGGGTACGCGCCTGACAGGATGATGTAAAACTGTGATGTGGGCTTTCACAACCAGTCAGGAGCCGGTTTATAAATAGGACTACTTCTGTGCTGTTAGTTTCAGGCATTGAAATACTTTGTAAATGGCAAACTAAATTGCTACTAAAATTGCATCATTGCTAGTAGCATTTAGTGCATTAGCCACATTAGTGGGAAGGACAAGACAGAATGACAAAACAAAACAGGAAGCAGATAACTCTCTTCTCCCCCCCCCTCCATTGCATTTACATGTATTTTCTTTTCATACTTGTTGCTGTAAGTGCCTAAATATAATTATAATTACACAGTTAGGGGTTTTTTATTTGTTTTTAGAGCCCGGCTTTATGTGCATGCCTGAGTAAATTTGCTGTGCTGAAAAATCATTTCAGAGAATTTAAGACAGAAAGTAACCAGAAATCTCTTTTTTTTAATCTGTAGATCTCACCTGTGGTTATTTTTCAGTTGTGTTTGCAGAATACTAACTCAATGACTCTGAGTTTTTTAATTATATTGTGAGAAAAATTGTTCTATCTCTCTCAAATACACACCCACATACTTAGCCATGTACATACTTTTGCTTATGGAAAAAGAGAGGTAAGGGTAACAATGGCTGAAAACGAAAGAAGAATAGGATACGCTGAACAATGGGTTTTTTTCTGCTGCCACACTCTTACATGGTACCCACATAAACAAGTGTACATTTTGGATCAAAGTACATGTTCCTTGGAAATAGTATAGAATGTCTGGAAGATGGGGGGGGGGTCTATAAGGGGAAAGGGAAAATTGGTAGAAATTGGGCAAAATAGATCTCAAGATACAACCTATTGAACTTTTCATGCAGGATAGGCAACTAATATTTTGCAAAAACCACTGTTTGTCTGTATTGTACTAATAGGATAGTAACTTTGTTTTTGGTGCAGATTAGACGTGTGCATGGGAGTCTGTTTTGTTTCTTTCATGTTTGTTATTTATTCCAAAAGCAACTGATTCATTATTTGGTTGTTTCAGATGGTTTTGTTTCATTATTGTTTCATTTTCACAATCCTACTTCATTATCATGTCCCACTGGTTTCAAAGGAAACAGGACCCCTTCTGTTTTCAGATCAGTACCTTCATGGTTTTCCATCCAGATGAAACAGAACTCGGGGACATTCCCAAAGGATACCCACACTGCCACATTTCAGACTAATAGAATAGAGGGCTTCCCTTTTTGAGGCAATGAAAGGCACCCATGTTCAACATTAAAGTCTATGGGAGAATTTATAGCAAAGATTCCAATCAGTAACACAGACAGCACTGTAACCGCTGAACTTGAAGAGCAGTAGCTTGAAGAAGAGGCAGACTGACAAGGCAAGGGTGTTTGGTGGCACAAGGGGGGTCAGGCATCTGGGCACGTGGGCAGGCAAAGGCAGGAAGACTTTGAGAAAGATTTGCTTGGACCAGGGATAAGGTTTGGAGAGCAGCAGGAAATCAGGAGGAATGCAGACTGCAAGGGAAAGATTGGCACAGAAGGGCAGGCATTGGGAGGAGAGAGGGAGGCACCCCATATTCTTCAGGACTGGAATACCTCATAGCAGTATGTAATCCTAATGGCTACACCTGGCAGTCAATCAAGAAAGCTAAGAGCCTCTCTCCCCCATCCCCTAAGGAACACCGGGCCCTCTCTACACTCTTATTAAAAATGCTGCCTGTGCTGCAGAAGTGAAATCAATAGACATGGGAACCGAATGAAAGAAACCAACATAAAACAATAGAAAATCATGTCTGATTTTTTTTTACATAATATGTTATTTAGTTTGGGATTTTTTTTAGTTGTCATATTAATGATCATTATGAAACACCCTATTTTCATAATTATTAATACCAAAGAAGTGCACAAGTCTATTGTAGATGATTTCAAAGAACCCCAGTATACCCCAGTATAGGGAGAAATGAACACAATCCTTTCTTTGCACTAAGGCACTCTCAGCTACTTAAATGAAGAATCACATTATGCTTAAATTCCTAAATTATAGCATACAACTGTTGTAATGACTTCAACAAGCAATTGGCTATCAACTGCAGATATACTGGGGGGGTGCAAATAGAGAATGGTTTCCTTGTTACTTTAGTGATGAAAAGCAAGCAAGCCGAAACAATTTGTACTTTTCAAATATTTCATTTCTGTGGAGGGCGACCACCATTTGTACTGTACGGCAGTTTCTCAGCATCTCCTTGAAAATGCTTATTCATTTTGCCCTTGGGGACATGGACGGCTAAGAGTGTTCTAAAGAAACAAATCCAGCACAGTTCCACTGCTAGAGTTCTGCAGCTCCAAAGCACAACTGGCAACACTGTGACTGCCCAACTCCTTCCACCCAGGAACTCTTCACATATTCTTTTAGGGCTTCCTTGAGGACTTCACAGCTCCTAGGCCTTGAAGATTTTGATTCCCCCCCCCCCCCAATGAAATGATCAATGGCACTGAAAGGTCAAACTCTGAGGCAGAGCCCGAAAACAAAACAAAACAAAAATCCATCTGATTCACAGACAAGACCAGGTCCTGTACTGTTCATGAAGTGACCACATGGAAAAAATCATGTTGTTGGGGAAAATGGGCAATCCTACAGCACCATTCGAGATAGTTACAAGTGGGCCCATAGCCAGGACTTTTTTCAGTAGAGGGGCATTTAAATTTCTTAGGGGGCACTGGCTAATTGAATTAAAGGAACACTCGCCTCCTTCCGCGCACCTGCTTCCACTTGGGGGCTCTGGGCTGGATGGGAAGTTGTGGGGCCTTGCCAGTAAGTCAGGGGGGCCTAGCCCCGAGATGCCCCACTGTAGCCACGGGCCTGGTTGCAAGCTTCTAAGTCCATTGGCTTCAGTGGACTAAGCAAGAAGCTAAATTTCTAAACATATTATTTAGAATGCTCATTAAAAACCGCAAACAAAATTGTATGTATTTTAGAGACAGACTGTTACATGACACATCCCCAAGACTATAGTAACAGATGCTTACACAGTATCTTTGTTCCATTACTAAATGGAAGCTAAAGACACTCAGCATCTGATGCAGTTGGTTTACTTTAACAAAATATCATACCACACAGATGAATGTGTTAAATGCAGTAAGAAAGTTACTGATTCCTGGGGGGCGGGTGTGGGTGTGTGCGTTTGACTGTAGCATTAGCCACTTTCACATTTGCCTCGACAAAGAATCAGATGCAATATATCAGAATGCAGTGCCAGGGGACTAAAGAATTTATTTCCGAGCAAGGCCATTTCCATTATTTCATAATTTTTGCCCCAAATGCACAAACTGTTAAACACAGAGGAAATTGTCCTCTTGACAAGGAGTTCCCGTGTTCAGGTCACGACAGGCCATACAGTTTCTCTGCAGTCAAAAGTGGGGTGTTGCTTTTCAAATGCTCTTGGCAGAAAGTCAAAATTATAAAATGTAAAATCTAAAAGATATACAGCAATTATGCTGAAGCTGAGAAATACTGTGACAGCTTTATTGGCGCCACAAAAGTGACAACACTTAAAATGTGTTTTTGACAGTTAACTAAGCACATGAGGACGGGGCAAACTGATGTGATATGGGAGTCCTATAACTGGAACAGCAGATGCATTCTTCAGCTGTTGAAAGAGCCAGAGGGGAAGCAATATGGAATGGGGCCAGGGCGGTTAACTCTTCCTCCTCTGCCATTTCCCTGATTGGAAAGCCACCCCCCTCACTTTGAGCCTGGGGGGGGGAGTCAAGCACAATAAGGTATGCCCTTCCCCATTGGGGCTTGGTGCATACTGTAGGTAGGTTTTCTTTTAGAGAAATGATATGAGGGAAGCATCGAACCCTGCTTCCCCAACAACACATCCCCACTCCCCATGGCTGGTTTTTTTTAAATGACCAAATAATACATATTGAGGTCCAGTCACTGAACGCTTGTGTCATGTGCCCCATGCAGGAGTGGATTGGGTTGTAAAAGCAGCCCTGGAGCAAGCTGTGGCAACTGATCCCTGTGGTACCAGCAAGGTTGTTGGTTTTTCTCAGTCTGGCTCCCACCTGTGGCAATGAAGGTAGCTCACTCTCCCATTACATGAGTTCGAAGCATCAAAATTGTAATGACTGAAGAGGGCTTTTGTGGTAGAATTGCCAAATCCAGGCTGGGAAACTCCTGGAGACTTGAAGATGGAGCCTGGGGAGGACAGGGACCTCAGTGGGATACAAGGTCAAGGATTCCACCCTCCAAAGCATCCATTTTCTCCAGGGGAACTGATCTCTGCAGTCTGGGAATGAGCTGTAATTCTGGGGGATCTCCAAGGGTGCACCTGGAGGCTGGCATCCCTATTTAGTGGTGATGGTGATATCCCATTTGGGGCATCTTCAGCAGGGCCAGTGGCAGCATACCCTGAAATGGGGCAGCTGCCAAGTCTCAGGTCTTCCTGCGGGGTCCACGGCCACCACTCCCCACCCGCTCACCTCCACTGCTGCCCACCTGCTTGTTGTGATCCCTGCCACCAGCCATACCTCCAGCTTCATGCACTGCCCAGCACAGTCAGGGAAAGGCTTGTGAACACCTGGAGGACTGGAAAATAAGCAAATGGGGGGATGGAGGAGAATGTAGGCAGGTGGGCAGAGTGGTGTGAGCACGGGGGCACAATGGCAAGCATAGGAGGGCACCCTGGGCCAGGCCTGTACACATGGGGGTGCCTATGAGTGCCTGGCACCCTCTGCAAACAGCTGTGCCTTCCCCCTTCTCCCTCTCTGTGAAGTGCCCACCTGGCTTGCCAGGGGAGGGGAAGCACATCTCAGCCTGCACTCGGCTTGCGGCCGGTGTGATTATAACGCCTGCGCTGCTTCAGGAGGTGCAAGAAGAAGTTCCTGTATTTGCTCTCCTCTCCTCTCGGATTGCCTGAAAAAGCGGGGGGTGGGTGTAGGAAGGGGACGCGAGGAGAATAGCCTGTTGGTGGCAGGGGTTAAGGGACAGCTCAGGGGGCTATTGTCCTGCTGCTGCTAGCTAACTAGCTAGCCAAGGGAACCAGGTTGTGTCTGTAAAACCTCAAGGGGTTCTCCTATCTCCTTCAGCAAGGCTGTGGATCTTCTGTGGGTGTAGGCTTTGATTCTGGAGCAATACGCAGTGCTTCAGAGAGAATACAACTCCCAGACACAAATTCTGACCTTTATTATTTCCAAACTGCCCCAGGTGCTGCTCTTCCTGGCAGTCTGTCTCTCCTCTATATTTCCCTAACAACAACAGCCCTGTGATGTAGTCAGCTCCACTGTAATAAATCTCAGCTGGCCTGGGAACCAGGGCCACCGAAACCTGGAACCAGTCCTGGTTCTCAGGCCAGCTGTTTAAAACCAGGCTGCCCATCCTTATTCTCTAGTAACCCAGAAACCTTTCGTAGCTTCAGCCTTCTTGTTAGAGCCATCTCTAATGGTACACAGTCTTTTTTCTTTTTCTTTTTTTTAAAGGCATGGACCAGGATGGATGCAGTTACCCTTAGATTCTTTGCCTGGCTCTCTACTCCAGCCCACAATGAAGGTGTAACTTTCTGCAAAAGTCTTTAATAAGAAACACCATTGTGCTGTCATTGCAGTTGGACGAGGGAGGCCTGACTTCAGATCGCTGCTCAGCCACACGTCCTTTAGGGAAGTCATTATTTCTCAGCCTTACCCTCACATATCTTTTTTTCTGTGATGTTGGTGAATAGCCCATCCGGAATATCTTACTGAAAGGGCTGCATGTATGTACGTGTGGGAAACAGATAAGAGTACGTCCCCAAATCATGCAATCTATAAGGCCATAAAGAATTTAAGAAGTTGCTAGGGTTAGCTCCCACTTTAAAGCAACATGATTCCTGAATCCACGAAATCTGTAGTAGATAAATAAGTCAATTTGGAAATGCCAGGTGGTGCAGCACACCACGACTTGTCTGTTATTGGGAGCTAGACGGAGCATGCATATTACTCCCATTCTGCAGTCACTCCACTGGCTGCCCAGCCATTACCAGGTTCACTTTAAGGTCTTGGCTATCATGGCCTTGAACTCTTATATCTGCAAGACCATCTCTACCCAGGCCCATAGCCAGGATTTTGTAACTTGGTAAAGGTAAAGGTTCCCTTGCTCGAAAGCCAGTCGAATCCGACTCTAGGGTTGCGGTGCTCATCTCCGTTTCAAAGCCGAAGAGCCAGCGCTGTCCGAAGACGTTTCCGTGGTCATGTGGCCAGCACGACTAAACACCAAGGCGCATGGAACGCTGTTACCTCCTACCGAAGTGGTACCTATTTATCTACTTGCAATTTCTTGCTTTCGAACTGCTAGGTTGGCAGGAGCTGGAACTAGAGATGGGAGCTCACTCCGTCATGCGGCACACTCGGGTCTCGAACTGCTGAACTACCGACCTTCCACTGCCTGCAGTTCAGCGTCTTAACCACTTGAGCCACCGCAGCTCCTTTTGTAACTTGGGGGGCCTTTAAATAAATCAGGGGGCACTGACATCACAAAATTTAAAAAAAAGAATTAATTTTTTAAAAACCCACTCACCAGTTGGAACAGGCAGATATTCACCCCCATTCATCTCTGCAGCCCATTCACACCATGGCTCATCGACATCATCATGTGGTCCACCATGGGAACCTGAGCACCCAAAGGTAGTGGCGATCCAAAGAGCAGCTTGCAACACAACAAAAACGTGTGGTAGAAGCGCAGATGTGTGTCAGTTTTGCTGGATGAAAGCTACGGGCCTGTCTCTCCCCCTATGCTGTGCAACAACAGCTTCCCTCATCTGAACAGAGCCTTCTGTAGGTACAAATGGGCAAAATCAACAGCTGCCTGTACACGTGCCTTCTCCTCTGTGGCCCCCACCTTGTGGGATGTCCTGCCTGAGGAGGTCAGGAAGGCTCCCACTCTCTTGCCTTCTAGGCAAAACCAAATTGTTCAAGAGGGCTTTTCTGTGCAGACAATAGAGTTGCACTGTACGAAATGATGCATCACGTTACTTGGATAAAGTATTAGGGACTGTGGTCTAGGCTACTGTGTTTAACTTACTGAAACTAGGATCCTACTATGTAATTTTTGCATCATTTAATGGGTCACATAAAAGACTTATGCTTTGCTGCCGTTCTAGTTTTGGGTTTCTGACCGATTCTACAACCCTAATCCTACTGCATTGTTTATTGAGTACCCCATCCTGGCGCAGCCATTCCCATGCGCAAAACTTCTTTCAGACCACTGAAGTGGCATGCAACTTTTCTCTCCAGAGAAAAAAAAGAGCTAACTTTCTGTCTTTCTGCATCCAGTGCCTTTTCTTTGTGCCCTCCAATCTTTCTGCAGATTACAGAGTAGCTGATAGCTTCTCTTGCCTCTATGGTTATCCACAAAACCCTTTGATGGGTCTCCGGGGAAATAGTTACAGTGTGCTGTTCTCCGCAGGCTATGCCTTTCATATTCAAGGGTTTCTGCCCTCTCCCCCTTCCTGAATGACAAGCTAGAATTGGCCACATTTACAGCATTAAACAAAGTCATTTGGTGGTGAATTCCTTTCAGCACTAGTGGAGTCAAAGTGTATGTATTGATCAAATCCCCAATAGCCATTCCCTGCCATTGCAAATGCACACAGGCACACAAACTCAGTTGCTCAAGCCAACAAACTGCAGCTGTTCAGCTCAGTCGATGCAAACAGGTGTAGTGTTAAATTTTAAAAAAAGAAAAAGGGAGAAATGGTTTATGAGACCCGTATGCATCGGACTCATATGCTCCTGCATCACTTTGTCCGTAGGCTAAGTCTATTGTACTACACTTCAAAAGCGACTACAGAGGGTAGCTGAGATGAGAATTACGGCCTCATTTTCATTACACAGCTCTCCAGAATCCTTTTGGGAGCATTTCTTTTCCACCCAAGAAGAGCCTCCTGCTGATGTGGGGGCACAGCACAATTCTCTTTTCTGCTAACAGCCACCTTTTTAAAGCTTCACAGTCTCCAGGCTGGTGTTATAATGAAAGCAAATCTAAAGACAAAAAAGAAAGGAGTAGAAGTCACATGACATTTTTTTCCTCGAGATGTGATTCTATCTATTGTATCAGGCCTGAAATAGAGCAAGGGAAAGCCAAGATCAGCTCCCCACAATGTGCGCGTACCTGACGGGGGTTATGGGGCTAATCACATTTATTAGATTGTTGCCTCTAACACTTCTAGTTCTTCTAATTATATCATGGGCACATTAGATCTATTTAAAGAAAATGCTCAGTTTTTCTCAAGGCAGCCTTTCACAAGCTATGCATTTTTTTTTGAAACACGGTTGCTTGCTGATAAGGACAATAGCTATAATGAATATCTTTGAGCTAGGAAAGGTGGGGGGTGGAGGAAGAGTGCTCTCATTTTTCTTCACTGGATAAGTAGCACTTACAGTCCCAGGATAGGTGTGTGTGTGTGTCTCAGAAATGTGCCACAGATTAGGGGCAAACAATACATGTAAATATTGGGAAAGAACTATGAGGTCTTTGCTGTACAAAAAAAAGAGGCATTGTTTGTCAACCACAGCTACACTACTGGAGTTCTAATGAAGAATGCTGGAGATTATTAGGAAGGGTATTGAAAACAGATCAGCCAATATCATAATGCCCCTATATAAATCAATGGTGCGATCTCATTTGGAGTACTGTGTGCAGTTCTGGTCACCACACCTTAAAAAGGATATTATAGCTTTGGAAAAAGTGCAGAAAGGGGCAAGTCGAATGATAAAAGGGTTGGAACACTTTCCCTATGAAGAAAGGTTAAAGCGCTTGGGGCTCTTTAGCTTGGAGAAACGACGACTGAGGGGAGACATGTTTGAGGTTTACAAGAGTATGCATGGGATAGAGCAGGTAGAGAAAGAGGTACTTTTCTCCCTTTCTCACAATACAAGAACTTGTGGGCACTCCATGAAATTGCTCAGAGCTCTTTCAGCCCCACCTACCTCATGGGGTGTCTGTTGTGTGGAGAGGAAGGGAAGGTGATTGTAAGCTGTTCCAAAACCCCTTCGGGTAGTGAAGGGCAGAGTATAAACCAACTCCTCCTCCTCCTCCTCTTCTTCTTCCACCACTGGTGTGATGACATCTGTGCATGATGCCTCAACACCTATACAATGCCAGCCTATCAGTGTATTGTGGCACCTCAGCCACAGAGCGAACAGCAAATTTCCCCCCAAAAAACCATGTGTGTGCGCAGTGCGCATGCACACGCATGCGCACATAGGCAATTCTTTTTTAAAAAAAAAAACCCCACCTCCGTAGTGGCAGAACGGATCTGCAGGTTCACACTGCCAAATCCGTTCTGTGCGTGCTCCCCTGTGTTCAGACATCCGGCCATGTGCAATGAATGTGTGGGGAAACAAAAACACCACTTTGGAGGTGGTGACTTTTTAACCCGGTTCCAAGTCGTCCTCGGAAGGGCTGAGTATGCCCGGGGAATGCTTGAAAGATGTCGCTGTGTGATCGTGACCGTTTAATCCATTTGTAAAATGTGCCTATATTGGGCCAAACTGCCAGTCTGAACACAACCGATGTGTTCATGCTCTGGAAGCATCATTGACATTAATGAATCCACTGATCACATGCCATAGCCAGTTTGATGTCATGGTTAAGAGTGGCAGACTTTAGTCTGGAGAACCAGGTTTGGTTCCCCACTCCTCCACATGCAGCTAGCTGGATGACCTTGGGTCAGTCACAGTTCTCTCAGAGCTCTTTCAGCCCCACCTACCTCATGGGGTGTCTGTTGTGTGGAGAGGAAGGGAAGGTGATTGTCAGCTGTTCCAAAACCCCTTCAGGTAGGGAAGGGCAGAGTATAAACCAACTCCTCCTCCTCCTCCTCCTCTTCTTCTTCCACCACTGGTGTGATGACATCTGTGCATGATGCCTCAACACATGGACAATGCCAGCCTATCAGTGCAATCCTGAACAGAGGCGCACATTTCTAAGCCCAATGATGTCAGAGGGCGTAACTCTGCTTAGGCTTGCCCTGTACATCAATGAGGTTTCCAGTAAGCTTGGTAGAGATACTAGGTTTTCAAAATTCAACATGGATTACAGATAGCGTGCTGTAAAGTCAATGAAATCCAGATGAAAAATCTACTGCTTTTCTATAGAGGAATGAAAGAACAAAGTCTATCCATTTCCAATGGGAATCTGACAGTCTGGATCTTCATTCGCCCTTATGGGCAAACATGAACACATGAAGCTGCCTTATTCTAAGTCAGACCATCAGGCCATCAAAGTCAACATTGCCCTTCATCTCTACTGAGTTTCTGTTGGAGGTCTTTCATATCACCCACTACCTGATCTTTTTAAAACTGGAGACTGAGTCCGGTACCTTCTACACGTCAAGCAGATGATCTACCACTGAGCCATGATACTTTTCGAAACATGGACCAGTAAAGATCAGACAGAGACTTAATAGTCTGACTACAATAAATTAAATGGATTTATTAGGCAGAATGCACAAACTAGTAAATGAAATACCAACACAGTTATATCACGAAAGAAGAACTTAAAAAGTAAATAAAAGAAGGTAAGATGTCACTCGTGATGCATACAACGAATAATGCATGAACAGTGGAGAAAATGAACAAACATCAGATGAATATCAGGCAAAGCATCTAGAACTCACAGGTGGATGAACTCAACAAATAAAAGTAACGTCTAGACAAAACATGCTACAAAAATAAATTCAGATATGACACATGGACAGTGAAAAGAAATTATAAAATGGTTATAACCAGGGCTATTTTGCATAATAGGCCACACCCAACAGCAGAAACTCATTAGGATTGGCTACATTAGGGGTGTGTGGCCTAACATGCAAAGGAGTTCCTGCTACAAAAAAAGCCCTGGGTTTTGACAACAAACAAGGTAAACAGAATAAGTAGCAAAGGTGGGTGTGGCTGGATGACCACACTTCTGGTAACATGGGGTGTGTGGCCTAATATGTTAATGTGATGTGTTGTTCAGGGTGTGGCCTAATATGCTAATGAGTTCCTGCTGTTGGATGTGGCCTATTATTTATTTATATTTATTTATTTATTTATTTTGGGATTTATATCCCGCCCTACCCATACGGCCCAGGGCTAATTTCCTGCTGGGCTTTTTCTACAAAAAAAGTCCTGGTTATAACCATTATGTTTTCATGCTCCTAATCCCCTCCTGTCCATCTAGAATATACTAGTGTCTCTCTGTGTGTAAATATGAAGAGACCACACAATAGCTTCATAGGATAACCCTGAGATAACCACATGACGAACTTCTTTCTCACCTCAAAAGTAGAGTTTAGCACTACTGACCAATCCAGTGAGTGCTGACATGGGCAGTGCAGTCTCAATTTATCTCTACACCTGTGACTCCATGGCTAGGGTTGCCAGATTCCCCTTGGTTACTGGCAGGGGGTGGGGAGTAGGGTTACCAGCTCCAGGTTGGGAAACTCCTGGAGATCTGGGGATGGAGCCTGGGGAGGACAGGGACCTCAGTGGGGTACAATGCCATAGAAACTGCCCCCCCAAGCATCCATTTTCTCGGGGGAACTGACCTCTGTAGTCTGCAGATGAGCTGTGACTCCAGGGAATCCCCAGGTCTGCCATGGAGGCTGGCATCCCGATCCATGACAGGAGCATGAGGTATGTTTGCTGGCATCTTGTGTCTATATCTGAGTTTCACGTAATCATTGTGGCAGAGAACCTGCGCTCACAATCACACACAAATACATCTGGATGAGATTATATAGAAAGGTAAATCAGGTTCTGCACACAAAACAAAAAACGAAGCTTTGTGTACAACACCTGACTTACCTTTCTCTGTAACAACCTCAGGAAACAGCTGCTATGTGTGTTACATTGAAAAGGGAGGGAAGGAGAAAGAGGGAAGAGAAGAAAAATCCCAAAGGCAAGCAAAGCTAAAGATCATGATTTTATTTCCAAGATTATTAGTGGGGGAAACTAGGCTAGATTATCATCCATTTTTCACTGACTATGAGGAAAAATTCTCATTATATAACATAATATTTGGGACAACACATCACTGAGATAAAGTTTCACTGAACAAAGCTTCTGTGGCTTTCATGCTTCTTACAGAAGCCTAATTTTGTCACTTGAAAGAAATATTAGAAGATTGTCCAGGAATTATTGCCTACATCACAACTTCTGCTGCAGAAAACAAGTTCTGGCATTATCTTCCTTTAGTGTCCTTATGCCTTACCTTCAAGTCATGTTGACTTATTTGTTTTCAGATACTGCTGTGGATAGCCACTGGTTACAGGAGATTATATGGAGCATAAAAAGCAGTCCTGATTACATCACAGACTTCTTAAATTTGGCACAGGATTAAAAAAAATGATGTTGGCTCATATGCAACAGACTAGAACAGCCACGGGCCAGGAGAGAATCTGCATTTTGATAAAAAGAAAATGCAAATGTGAATTTTGATCACAGTATGGTTTACTAGGGCTTCTGGTTTACTAGGTCACGAAAGAGAAAGAGAAAGCCCCACCCAAACAGTACCATGCACCAAACAATACCTCTGCCAGCTATACGAGTCACCCATCTCAAAGCTTTCTCACACCACTGGAGAAAAGGGGTGACAGAAGAGTACCAGTTGTTTATCAAACCTTAAAGGAACCAGCCAACCTACGTATGTAAATGCTGTAAAGTTGTAATCGACATGGCAACTGCAGAAAGTCAAGTGAGAAGCAGAGGTGGCTTTCCATTGCCTTCTTCTGCAGAGTCTTCTGTGGCGGTCTCCCATACAACTACCAACCTTGCTTAATTATACCATACCACCTTCACTACCATCCAGCCAAACTACAGGGTAAATATTTACATTTAGGTCTGGTGATTACCAAAATATGAGCAATGCCAAAGGCCCTGAGTAAAGTTGCCAGCTCCAGTTGGGAAGTTCTTGGAGATGTGGGGGTGGATCCTGGAGAGTGTGGGGTTTGGGGAAGGATCCCAACAGGATACAATGCCACAGAGTTCACCCTCCAAAACAGCCCTTTTCTCCAGGGGAACTGATCTCTGTAGTCTGGAGATCAGTTGTAATTCTTGTAGATCTACAGGCCCCACTTGAAAATTGGCAACTCTAGCCCAGAATCATCAACCTCTTTTCTGCCTTGAACTGTAGGAGAAGAGCCTCATTGGCAGATTGATTATAGCTTGGTAGTTAACTCAGCTCCAGCAGAGAGCCATTTTCAGGTTTTGAAGAGCAGAATTGAGCTACGGTTCTCTTCTCCATGGAGCCTTTTCATTCTGCCAGATATCCCGGAGACTGACAACTGGGCGTGCAAATCAAATATGTCACCTTTCCTTTTCCTGTACTGGGACTAGGATGGGAAGGCACCAAAAAAACCCCAATATGTTTTCCATTACAGGAACAAGGATTTTGTTACATGCTAAGAACTAAGACAAGTAAATACCTTTTCCATGAGACCTGCTTTGAAGTCTCAACAGCAGTGTTTTGAAATATTAACTTCAAAACAGGTTTGCCTACAGCCTTGAAAAACATTGTGGAGATAGATACTGTAAATTAGCATATGTTTGATGTCACACCGCATTTCAATCCCAATATCCAAGCATGTTACATAATCTCATAATAAAGTCAATAATGCTAGCAATGTACCAGAACAGTTCCCAAATAAGACAGACAAAAGTGCACCCTCAGAACATCTACCAATATCAGGCACAATTTTACGTACAAATTCTAGACTTACCAGCAATACCTGCTGTATACACAGCAAAAAAAGTCTATAGTGCTTCAATACTACAGTTGGAAGACATGGAGCAGTTTTACAGTGACCTCTCTAGGCACACTTTAGCCAGGCTTGAGAATAATAACAACAACAACAACTATCACTACTAGTAATAGTAGTAATAGTTGTTGTTGTTGTTGTTACTACTACTACTACTATTTCTGTTTAGGACTTCTGCACTCTTCTTATGTAGAATTCCTTGTCGGCAAAGGCCTGAACTACTACAATAAAGTCACATTTATCAAATAATCTATTTGAAATGAGGGACGAATAACTAGAGCAGGGTTTCATAATCTCAGCTCAGGCACAGTAATTGAAAGGGTTTTCTTGCAAGAGTAGAAAGTATGTAAGTAGCTGTCATATAGAATGGGAGGACCCATGGCCACTGACTTTGTCTTTGATCCGTAGCAGATTGCAATGCCTACAATCAGCGTTCCCTCTAAGCTGAGTTAGTGTGAGCTAGCTCACAGTTTTTTAGCCTCTGGCTCACACATTTTTGTCTCAGCTCAGGAGGGATGGCTCCAGAGCAAACTAATTGATGCAGTAACCAAATCGCTTGCTCACAACTTTAATGCCAGTTGCTCACAAAGTAGAAGTTTTGCTCACAAGACTCCACAGCTTAGAGGGAACATTGCCTACAATATACCTATCTCCTCTCCCAGAATGCCGCAGAATGTCATCACATTGGAAATTGGAAATAAACTTTGATGACTCTTTCTCATAAACAGTATTATATGACTGTTGTTTTTTACATAGTTCCCTCAGGTAGTCTTGTATGAGACCATAGAAAAGAAAGACCAATATCCAGGGAGACTCACTGAAATCCCCGAACATGATGCACAGTTATACCCAACCGCCCTCCCCATTTAATAGCAAAAATGGAATGAGGAGTTAGGAGCCTATCAGACACGGCCAAAACTGGTATAGAAAAAAACAAAAAAAATAACACTCCTAGCGCAATGGAGGTTTGGAGTGGAGAAGCAGCACAGTGGGAGGGAATGCTTAGCTCTCTCTTCAACAACTTCTCTGCCCCAGGCCCTAGCAAACAAGCAGTTAACAGTGAAGAGTTATGCCCTTCTACGTTTCTTGAAGTCAAGCAGGCTTTGAAAGGTGTAACTCTGTTTAGGACTGGACTGTGAATGATAGGGCTGGAACTGTTTCAAACTGCAGTTGGATGACCACATTTTTCTAGAGACCTTCTCTTAGGAAAAGGTGATCCACCAATAGAATGCTAGCGTAAAATGGGCTAGAATCCTCATAGTCAAGGTGGGGTGTTTTTTTTTGGGGGGGGGGGATATTTTTTGCATAAGAGAGGACACCCGGCTCAGTTATGCAAATAAATAAATAATTTCCAAAGGGGTCTGATTCTTGTTAGCTCATTCTGTTGTATTTATGGGCTTCTTAATGATTGTATTACTGAAAACACATTCTGTATATTAAACGAAGGCTGTATATGTGGACTAGGTCCCATTGTTTTCTGGCATTCTGACAACAGTATAGCTGTAGGATTGTTTGTTCAGGTTAGGCATATTTGTTTTTAAGGTACCACAAGATTCTACTGTCAAAATGCCTGAAAAATCTTCTCATTACTAAATCAGGGCAATACATATTTATTTCCAATGGGGCCCAAAGTGCCTTACAATGTTGTTCTTGATCCTCACAACACCCCTGTGAGATAGGTCAGGCAGAGAAAGAATGAGTGGCCCAAGACCTGAAATCTGGCACAGGGTATAACCTGACTAGCAATGCTCAAGTGTTAGCAGTCAGACCAGTCCTCTTGCTGAGGGGCAGTTTATAGACAGAAAACCCATTAACAGACTTCCTAATATATATTGTCAGCTCAAATATTATAAGCTGCAATGCACTGCCTGGCCAAAAAGGACGCAAAATGGATGCCAGCCAGGACAAGTCTGGATACCTAGTTTAGAAACACGTGGGAAAGAGCACCATAAAGAGATGCATAGTTAGAACAATGGGCGTCCCAAGACAGACCTCCTCACCTGGGACTTCCCTCTTCCACACCCAACCTCCCTTCCCATTGCCCATTTAGCCTAATTATGCAACACTGAATGCTATTCACAAAACCTGGTAGTTTTCTGTCCGGTACTCAGAGGGTCATCAAGCACCAGTAGCACCTATAGTCCACCTCAGGTAAACTCGTCAAGGTTTTCCAAGACCATTGTTCGTCTCCGAAAAACTCATCAAGCCATTGTTTGGGTGGCAAACACATCAGACTGCCCCAGGGAGTATTTCCACTATAATTGCAGAATGCTGCGCCGTAGCAGTGTGTGTGTGTGTGTGTTCTCAGTGCCATACCTCACACACCCCTTGCCTGTGGGCCTCCTCCTCTCCTCCACGAAATGTTGGTCATTTTGCTGCTGCCTCTGCAGACCGCTCTCCGAGACTGGGAACTATTGCCCCTACAAAAAGGCTTTCTTCCACCCCCTCCCTGATTTCTTCTTAGCTAACTTGTGTGTTTTCCGTGTGTTTGTATGTGTGTGTGTTTTGCTCTTTTATTCTTATTTCAATAAAACCCTTTCCACGAACATCTGACTGGTTTATTTCAAGAGATCTCTAAGGGAAAGATCCCTGTATACATATGTGGACAATCCCAGCTACCCCTTCTTGCTCCTTAAAGCTAGTTCCTCTAACTAATTAGGAGACCACCTATTTGGGCAACACAAGCACTTTGCTCATTTGGCTGATGCCCCGCTCACCTGTCGCAAGCAGTATTGAGAGGACAGTTTGCATTTCTCACATGAGCAGCCAGAGACTGTTCACCAGGCTACTCTCTGCACACACACACAGTCGTACACAGTGCCCCTGAATCCCCAACCCAACCACCTTCTTCCTCTCGCAGTGCTGCACTATTGTTTAAATGAAGGATGTGGAAAGACTGTTACACATAAACACTGTGTAATTTTTTTAAGTCTTAGTGTTTACTGTTTGTCTGAATATGTCAGACACATATCAGAATTCATAGCTGCTGTTATTTCAGGATCTACAGCAGTTTGTGTGTGTGCACTGTCACACAGGACCACAGGAATCATTGCTTTCTACACACCCACATTTAATTTCCTGATGTAACCACAACATGGGGGTGGGTAACTGTCTTCATGTACTGTGCAGGTGCAAAAGCAGCAGTAGAAAATGAATCCCCCCCCCGCATATGTACTGCACATCCTCCACAAACCTGTTTGGCACAGAGCTCAAACGGGGGGGGGGGGGGGGG
>NW_015172580.1:536382-552206 GCF_001447785.1 Gekko japonicus
GGGAAAAGGGGGGGGGGGGGGAGGTGAACAGTGAAGGTGAGATGAGCCAATCTGAGGTTTGGCATTTGTGTGATTACAGGTGTTAAGAACAGTATGTTCGCCGCCAAGTTATCAGCATGCCAAAATCAGTCCAAATTTCTGAAAAGCCAGGTGTATAATGGCTGAGTTACAAAGTTATGCTTCAAATCGTCTTGAAGATGTGACAATATCAGCTTCCCCTGGCAACCAGCTCACTCCCTTTCTCCTTGAGCTAAATAATCAAGGAGCCTGGATTTGTGCAAGACACTTCACCCAGTTTGGGTTCCTCCTGTGCAAGTGAATCAAAGCCAAGGTAGTGGCCACCCACCTGAGATATTCCAGTTATTGGAATTTTCCCAGTGTAATACTGGAAAAGATGGTGGTCTTTGGGCCACCTTGGCTAGGGGTTCACATGTGTTAGAGAGCAGTCAAGCTCTCCCCTATCATTTCCCCCTCCCTTCCTTCTGGGTGTCTCTGTCCTCTAGAGCTGTATTTGCATAGCTTAGCAGTCTATGGGCTTACATAGGCTTGAGCTGTTTATGGAAGGCAGCCCATCTTTCTGAAAGATTGAACACTTAGGTTTCTAAAAGAGCTTTATTCCACTAAATGTCTGGTTAAGTAGGAAGCACGGAGAGTTAGGAAGTATTTTACAGCAACAGAATAATATCAGGATTGGGTAGAGAAAAACAAGCACAAAACAGGCTAGGTACAGTTAACTCACATTCTGCTGAACATTAGGAATGGGCACGAACCAGGAAAACACATGCCCAATTTGCGAGCCACAAACCATCACAAACTTTTAGCTGCCTCAGGTTTGTGAGGCAGTAGAACAGCCCCCCGGCATACTAGAGTCACCAAGCTCCCAGGGGATCTCCAGCTGACTCTCCTCTACCTGCCTTCCCAGTTTGGTGAGGATTGGATTTACAGGGTCTGAGTTATGCTCCCACCCCCAAAGAAGGTGCCCCAGGAAAGTGCTTTCTGGGGAAAATGACAGGCAGTCATTTTGACAGGCACAGGTTCAGGAGTGTATAGAACGAATCCTGTGGAAGCTGGAGACAGTTCTGCCCTTCCTGTTGCTTTGAAGTTTGGTAAACATTTAGATTGACCAGTCTGTCAAGACATGTATCCTTTCACGAACTGGCATGAATATCCACAAACTGCTTGCAAGTTCATGGAAAGTTCGTGTTGGTTGAGTTGCCACGAACCTAGGTTCGTGAACCATGAACCAGCCAAAATTTGTCACAAGTTTTAGTTTGTGAGCCAGTTCATGTCCATCTCTACTGAGCATCCCCATTTTTCTTTGTCTGAGGGATGGGTCAGTAGCTGCCTCTCTCTGAATAAGCTCACTGAGGCTCATCCTTACCCCAGGATTCCATGATTGAGCAAAGACTGGGCAAAGGGACACATTGCTTTGCACCCCTATTTCTGGGTTTGTCCTCTGGTTTGGACACATGACACTTGGGGGTTTACTCTCCCAGTTCTCACTCTTATTCTCCCAAATATTCAGAGGTGGTTTGCAATAGCCTGCCTCTGTGTCATGATCTTGGACTTCCTTACTGGTCTGCCATCCTTGGTGGTCTATTGTCCAACTACTAACCAGGGCCAACCCTGCTTAGCTTCCGATCAAG
Organism: Gekko japonicus; assembly: GCF_001447785.1. Lineage (NCBI taxonomy): Eukaryota > Metazoa > Chordata > Lepidosauria > Squamata > Gekkonidae > Gekko > Gekko japonicus. The sequence continues at coordinate 538,029 of NW_015172580.1, forward strand.
ATAGCCTGGACTGTCCAGCTCAGGGCATTCAGTCCCAATTCCTGCAGCACCCTAAAACCCACACTTTGTCCTTTAACGTAGCTAAGGTTGCCGACCTCCAGGTGGTGGCTAGAGATCTCCTGCTATTACAACTGATCTCCAGACATCAGTTCACCTAGAGACAATGGCTGCTTTGGAGAGTGGACTCTATGGCCTCATATCTCCACTGAGTTCCCTTCCCTCCCCCAACCCTACCCTCCTCAGGCTCCACCCCAGAAATCTGCAGATATTTCCTAGCCTGGAGCTGGCAACCTTAAGTGTAGCTGAGGGTGTGATTATCTAGTCAAGTAAATAAACTTATTTTATTTTAAGCAACTCCTGTTCATAGCAAACAGTTTGCTACATTCTTTTGTTCATCCAGAAGTATCTTAAATTTCTTTCTTAAAAACACATGGGTGTTGTTCTTCGGGCTTGATTAGTACAGAGACTGTACTCTTCCATGTCATGTTTGCTTGCAACCAAGTGACAATGCTTTCTTTTGCTGTTTTAGATCCCCCCCCCAAATTTGATATTGGTGTTTTTTTCCCTTTCCTTCAATGACCATTTCATGTCATTCATTTCCAAAAGTAATCAAGTTCTTACTAACCACAACAATGATCTCATATTTACTATGGCATTCCTAACCTGCAGAGTGGGAGAACTGGGCTATTTTTTATTATTTTATTTATTACATTACATTTCTATACCGCTCCTTCCCGGAGGCTCGGAGCGGTTTACACATATACATTTAATCGCCTAACTAGGGCCACATACATATCAGGGGAGATGGATACCTTACCAGGCACCTACGCAGCATAGGTCTTTCTGTGGCGGGGTCTTGCTAGAACCAAGCGGTAGGGTCCTTCGGCATAGGTCTTTTTCCGTTCAGCTCGGCTTCCTGGGATGGTCTTTTTTTTTTTTATGGCGCATGGCTGCATGATGAGGTCGCAACTGGTCTCTGTCCCGGAGGCTCCGACCGTGCTTACATCACCACGCCTCCATGCCGCCTCCAATCGCCTCCCGAGTCACCTGCCGTCTGCCGCCGATCCGTCGCCATGAAGGCTAAAGGAGTACAGGACGTGTGTAACCAAGGTGGTCAGTGTGCGAAAAATGTCTGAGTGTTCAATGTATGTGTTGCTTATGGCGACAGACTTAATTTATAATTTTCATATTTGGGAGCAGGACTGAAAGGGTTTTTAAAACAATTGAACATTTATTTATTTATTTATTTTTATACCCTGCCTGTCCCGCAAGCAGACTCAGGGAGGGTAACATCATAAAACAATACAATAAATACAATTTAAATTAAACAATTTAAACAATAATAGAGATTAAAACACAATCACAATTCTGAGAAGTCAGCTGGTTGTGGGAGGCTCCCTGGGTTGGTAGGTGCTTGTACATAGTTTCTCGAGAAGTCCAAAACAAACAAACAAGGCTCAAGTAGTGGCAGAGTGGCTAGAAAGCTGGGGTAGGGGCAGAGAAGAAGCTCACTGAAAGATCTTGGGACATAATGTGTGGCTTACATGACACAAAAATTATGGCGACAGACTTAATTTATAATTTCCATATTTGGGAGCAGGACTGAAACTCCATGATCCTTTTCTCTTAAACTGAAGGTGGTTTTTTTAAAAAAAAAAAATTGAACATTTATTTATTTATTAATTTTATACCCTGCCCATCCCGCAAGCAGGCTCAGGGAGGGTAACATCATAAAACAATACAATAAATACAATTTAAATTAAACAATTTAAACAATAATAGACATTAAAACACAATCATGATTCTGACAAGTCAGCTGGTTGTGGGAGGCTCCCTGGGTTGGTAGGTGCTTGTACATAGTTTCTCGAGAAGTCCAAAACAAACAAACAAGGCTCAAGCAGTAGCAGAGTGGCTAGAAAGCTGGGGTAAGGGCAGAGAAGAAGCTCACTGAAAGACCTTGGGACATTCATAAAGCACTCTGGGAGACCCCTGTTGCTGTGTCGATAAAATGAAGGATGGGTACGACAATAACCGTAATAGCTAGAACTGTAGGCCTACTCTGTATCATATGATATAAAAAGAACATGAGACACTGCATCTGACACTAGTTGTCTTTAACGTATGAAAATCTGCTGGTCTTTAAGGTAAGACTCTTTATTTTTATTTACTTATTTTAAATGATCTTACATTGCTCTGCTCCCCTCCATGTTATCCTCACAATAACCCTGTGAGGTAGGTATGGAAAGAGTATTTGAGTGACCCAAAGTCACCCAAAAAGTTTCCATGGCAGAGCAGGGATTTGAAACTAAATCTCCTAGAGTCAAGTTTCATACTCTAACCACTGCACACTCAAGCTCTTTGTGGTTTCCTGGTCTGACATTCTAACCACTGTACCACAATGGCTCTTTGTTATTTCCTTTGTTGTTTCCTTGTTATTGAAGTATTTCACAAATAATTGCACTCATGCCATCCTTTCTGCCTAGATTTGACAAATTCCAGAATCTGAGCTGAATGGAAGGTTTGTGTAATTATGAATGTTATGACCATAATTAAATATATAATGATTTTTTATCATTCTGCAGTATAATCACTCTGGAACAGAAGTTTTCTTTGTTGTCAGCCTTGAGTGAGAACTATTTGTTTTATTTTTAAATTGCTCCAAATGTTGAAGAGTCTGATCATCAAGTCATTTCATGATTTAATTTCCCTTGATTAGCACTGCAGTTTCTTAAATCTTTCCCGGAAAAGTGTGAATCAATTTTAGCTCCAGCTAGACTAAAAATGCCACTCAAATTGCTACTGCAGACTTAAATAGCTAATCAATATTAAAGATCCATAACAATCTACCTATGTACATTAGCAATTTTTTCAGAAGTTCAGTATTATGTCTTTTTTGACCTTTAAAAGTGAAACTGATGTTCTAATGAATAATTAGTGCAAATGACGCCACATGAATACATTGTCATTTGTTGATCTGTCCAATGAGGACAGTAATTAGACAAAAACAGACTATGAATGGGAATTCAGTAAACTATATAAAAAGTCTTTATTCATGATGTGAAAGTTTGCATGTAGCACACAAAAGAAATGATTTGGTACTCACTCAGTGGCTTACATGGGGCCATGTTCACAACTATATAAACCAAAGGAGCCACACGGAAATAGAAAGAGAGAGAGGGAGAAGGAGAAGAAGAGATTGGATTTATACCCTGCCCTTCACTACCCAAGGGAGTCTCAGAGCGGCTTACAAACTCCTTTCCCTTCCCCTCCCCACAACAGGCACCCTGTGAGGTAGGTGGGGCTGAGAGAGCTGCTCTTGACAGAAACTGCTCTTTTTTCAAGAACCAGCTCTTATCAGAACTACGGCTTGCCCAAGATCATCCAGCCAGGTACAAGTGGAGGAGTGGGGAATCAAACCCGGTTCTCCCAGATTAGAGTCCTTGCACTTAACCACTACACCAAACTGGAGAAGGGTTTAAACCCTCCCCAAACAATAATGTTATCTGTATGTGCACAGATTACTTACCCTATGCAGACAATGCAGCTATTCCCAGAGGCCTTACTGCCTGCTGGAGTTCCTGCCACTGACGTGCTGGCTCCCAGGGGCCCTGCTGGCTGCTGGGAGCCCTGCCACTGAAGCAGCAGCTCTGGAGAGCCCTGCCAGATGCTGGGGGCCCTGCCAGCTGCCAATGGTCCTGCTGCAAAGCTACAGCTGAAGAGGACGTCAAGGTAACAAGGGGAGGGATGAAAAAGAGATGGGGGGATATTGACAGAGAAGGGGGAAAGAGGGAGTAGATTGTCAGAGAAGGTGAGTGGGGAGAAACAGGGGAGACTGACTAAGAAGGGGAAGAGAAAGAGAAGTGGGTAAGTTTGCCAGGAAAGGAGATGGGAGAAATAGGGCTGGAAGATTATTTGAGAAGGGGAGAGAGGGGGAAGGAAGCAAAGGATGGGATGCACTCCCTCACAAGTTTCTTGTGAGTCCCCACTTGTATTACTATAACCTTGACTGAACACACACATGCTTTCCCAAGCCCTTTACTTCCATTCCTACCATGCAGCCTGCAGCTCATCCATCCTCCAGTCCCTCTGGCAGCAGCTGTTTCAAGGTGGGAATAACCTGCCAACCACCGTCCTCTCATCTGGCTCCAGGGCTGTGGCATGAATATCACTGTCATATATCCTTCTCTTCTAGTGTAACTTTTCCAAACACTAAGTTACTCAACCGAAAAGTCAAAATGTAAAACTTTTCATGCAGTTAAACAAATTGGAAGCCAGATTAAACTGAGAATTCCCAAATTCACTAAATTTAATGCCTATTGCAATCTCATAAGGGGAGTGGTAGCCTTTCCCATTTAAGGCAATTTGAAGTGTCATGCATTTAGAGAGCACGGACTCATTGAAAACTTGCCTAAACAGGAAAAATAAAACCTTGAGAGGAAAGTTTTTCTCAGAGTAGAAGAAGAAACTTAGGAATGGGGAGGATAAAACCAGATACAGAGAAGGAAGGTGGTAAGGTAAAATAATTTTAGAGTTGTCATGCCAAATCATGCTGTTACATGGTGTATTCACATATAATTCCATAATCCCAGTATTATATTGTTCTAATTCACATGTGTTAGATTGTTAGGTGAAATTCATATCCCCTACAAGTGGGGGACATGCAAGGTCTTGTGGAGGTCATTTCATTTCATTTTCCTCTCCCTCACTATTTCCTCTGTCCCTTTCCTGACATCCCCAAAGCCCCTTCTCTCCTTTCTACCCACCAGCTGACCTACTTTTATCTGCCCCCTATCTTCAGCTTTCCTTCATTCCCTCCCCTGCCCCCCATCCCACACTATTTATCTCCTTCTGGCAGACCCCATATCCTCATCTTTCCCTGTTTCCTTCCTTCCTTCCCTCCTTCCTACCCACCCATTCACCTATCCACCAGCCTACCTACATAACTCCTAGCGACACTCCATCTTTGGCTATATTTATTTACTTCATTTATACCTCGCCTTTCTCCCCAGTGTGGACCCAAAGGAATTTACATCATTCTCCTCTCCTCCATTTTATCCTCACAACAACCCTGTGGCTTAGGTTAGTCTGCCAGTGTATGTCTGGCCCAAAGTCACCCAGTGAGCTTCCATAGCAGAGTGGGATTCACACTTGAGTCTCCAAAATCCCAGTCTGAAACTCTAACCAGTACACCACACTTGCTTTTCTGGGGAGAGACAGTTGAACAGTAGGAAGTAGTTGGGTCTGGGTAAGTTATGCAAGTTGCAGGATAGCAAGTCAATGGTTGCTGCCAGACCTGGCCCCAACAACTCAAAGGCCACAATAGCCCTGGAAAGTTCCCTGTACCCTCTCCCTGCCTTTTACTGACATAAACCAAGGCTTGAAGGTTGGCAATACTGTTGAACCCACAAGACTCATGGGGGAAATCCCATCCTTCCCCCAGATTGCCAAACCGTAGAGGTTTCCACACCTCCCTCTGTGCCCAACCACAGCAGCTGTGGTGTCCAGAAGCCTCTTCATGCCTTCAGCACCTCCTGGACTCTGCCATCACCACAGCAGCTCCCAGATACTGCTACAGCCAGACCTGGAGCAGCTCCCAGACACCACTGCCATTGCGGCTGGGCCCAGAGTGGTTCCCAGACACTGCCATGGCCAGGCCTAGAGCGGCTCCCAGACACCACTGCCGCTAGTTCTTCAGAAAGAAGGTAAATCTGTTGTCTGCACATGGACTGACAGCACTGTTTTATTGGGGGGATTCACATACCCCCAATTGTATTTTTTAAGTTTTCAGATTTTTCTGCAAACCTGGGGGGGGGTCCCCCAAGTTTGCACAACTATTGTGGCCCCAGTCTATGGATTTAGATACCCACAGATTGGACCACACTTGACTATTAGAAGATAAGACTGATGATTGTTATGAATGCCCTTCTTTTCTGAGTGTCACATTCCAGGGGCAGTATTTACCTGGGCTAGTTCCTCTTGGAGGAAAAGCTCTAGAGATTTATGCCCTTTTTTATAGTATCTGCTTTACTGACGTGGAGTACAGTGAGAGGCAAACAGGCACTCCTACAGAGCAGTAGCTATGCTACCCATATCCAGTCCTGAGAGAGAGAGAAATCCTGTACCCAAGTGCTTCAACCAACCCACAGGAGTGTCTGTCTGCTCCTCACTCCATCCTTTCCAGGATCTGAACTTGACCACAGTAACCAGAATTCAAGCCTGTGATGATACCCCCACCCAGCCCCACCCAGCAAAGTTCTAGTCTTCTGGCCATTTGTCCGCTTTTTCCTAGAAAACAAGTGAAAAAGACAAACAAACAAACAAAAAGGATTATTAAATACATATTGCCAAATATTTCCCCATCATAGGGTTGCCAAATATTTTTTGGCCGGGAGCGGGGGGCTCCCGGCCGGTGTCTTAGGCGTGCGTGCGCGCCGCGTGCGCGTCACCCGGAAGTGACGTCGCACGCTGGGGGCGGGGCCACACCATTTGAGGGGAAAACAAAGAGGGGAAAACAAAACGTCCGGGTGACGCGCACGCGGGGGGGGGGTTTCCCCTGGGCCCCGATTCCGGCGCGCCGGGAATTTCCGTGGGAGCGAAAGCGGGGGGAATTCTGCCCCCTGGAGGCATTTGGCAGCCCTACCCCCATCACCATACATGTGTTTCTGCCTGATCTAGGACTATTCACATTTCCAGTTTTAATACTATCCTTCACCATTAGTGGTGCAAAAAATAATAATAGTAAAGTCCACATTCCTACATTAAGGTGCATTCTTGCCTTGGAAGAAGATGAGCTGTAGCCTGTAGACATGGAATTGGAGCTTCTGATACACTTCTTCAGCCCATGTATATTGTGGGGGGAGGCTGTAGAGGCAAAACCTGCATGTATGCAGGTACACTTATCTGCCCTCTTCATTCAACTAGGAGGGAAGCCTGCCTAGCCCTGATGGGCTCTCCGCCACAGCCATTTCCTGACACTTAAGGCCCACTGAAGACACCCCATCAATCATTAAGCTATCCTACCATTATTTTTGTCAGGTAGGATAGACAGGTCAACAGTTATCAGAATCCAAGCCCATAGTACTATATTTCATGCGCAGAAGCATACAGAAATGATGCATCCTCCTGACATGAGACATATAAACAGGGCTACTTTCCCCCCTCTGGCATCTTCTGGGATGAGGAATAAAATTAAAAAATCACTCATTTTTCAAGTGCACCCATTTTAATCACACGAGAGCAAAAATCACAAGTCAGCCATGAAATCAGGATGTCTTTTGCATATCACATACTTTTGCTTCTGCAAGTCAGCCCGATGTTTTAAAAAAAACACACACATCAACTACCAGGATGAAATCTAAAAGGCAATTTCTCTAAATGCCAGCCTTTCAAAATTCATGAAGGGCAGCTGCCAATTGTAAGTGTACTTTCTGATCCCCTCTCTTTGTTCGTGGATCTATCCTTCCCCTTGTGCTCTGCATTCTTAGCCTTACCCTTCCCTGCAAACTTTGCAGTCTAATAATACAATCATGCAAGGTGACAGATTATGCAGCATGATATTCAATCAGATTTCTTTTTCTTTGCCAACAAATAAAAACATTTGTATCTCAATGAATCCTAATGCAGTTTTCCTCTTCCAGGGTGCTATTTGCATAGCAAATGTTCTGTATACCGTTGTAAAAATATCTCCTCCAGTTTTTAATTTCCATGTTTTCCTTTGTTTAGGACTAGGAGAAACTTTAATAGAAGCCCCCAACCAGACAGGTTATGGGTAACGGCCACTGAGATAATTATTTAATGCACACCCTGCCCCTCCCCTGGGTCGCAGGGCTCACGGCTGTTCAGAACATCTAGCTACAATCACAAAATGGCACCCTAGATAAGGCACCAGAATAAAAAAAACATAGTCATTTGGCACTCAACAACCAACACCCCAGACTGCTGTCAAAAAATAACAGGCGGCACTGCTAACACAGGTGGTAGAAAACTGGCCTCTGCTGCATCTGTCCTGTCAGCCATGATGCTCCTTATACTAGCCTAGTTAATGCATTGGATAAGTCCACAAATTTGGGGTTCTGTGCTAAGAACCCCATCCATTCTTTTTGAACAGGGAACATCTGTCATGCCAACCTTGTACTCACTTCGAATGAAGCAGGGGAGGACTGGGCAGACTAAACAGGTTGCCACCCATCTAGCCTTCCACAATTTTGATCACTCTCCTCTTTGATTTTCAGGATAACCCAGGAAGTGAATGTTTACAATAGCACACTATCAACAATGTGTGGATCTGATCTCAGTCAGAGGTCATTTCGGGGGGAACGCGGGGGAACGCAGTTCCCCCGGGTGAGGTACGGGGGGGCACATGACGAAGCCCCGCCCCCTGCTTCTGGCATGCATTGGATAAGTCCACAAATTTGGGGTTCTGTGCTAAGAACCCCATCCATTCTTTTTGAACAGGGAACATCTGTCATACCAACCTTTACTCACTTCAAATGAAGCAGGGGAGGACTAGGCAGACTAAACAGGATGCCCCCCCTCTAGCCTTGCACAATTTTGATCACTCTCCTCTTTGATTTTCAGTGTAACTCAGGAAGTGGATGTTTACAATAGCACACTATCAACAATGTGTGGATCTGATCTCAGTCAGAGATCATTTCGGGGGGAACGCGGGGGAACGCAGTTCCCCCGGGTGAGGTACGGGGGGGCACATGACGAAGCCCCGCCCCCTGCTTCTGGCTGCCCTGCTTCCGGCCCTCATTCAGCCAGGAGGAGCTAATGAGTTCCCCTAGCTCTTTTTCTACAAAATGACCCCTGATCTCAGTCCTGCACGTTCTTTGCCACTGTATCCAGATTATGATTCTCAACTTCCAGGTAGGGCTGCCAATCCGCAGTGGTGCCTGGAGATCTCCAGTAATTACCTGTGATCTCCGGATGGCAAAGGCCAGAATACAGAGCTCCAGACTACAGAGGTCAGCTCCCCCGGGGAAAAAATGGCTGCTCAGGAGGGTGGACTCTAGGGCATCATACCTTACTGAGGATCCTCCCCTCTCCAATTCCCACCCTCCTTAGGCTCCCGGAATTTCCCAACCCAGAGCTGGCACCCCTACTTTCCGGAATTACAGATATCGGTTCATCTAGAGCAAATGGCAGCTTTAGAGCATGGACTGTGTGCAGGGGTCATTTCCTGCAGGAGCGCACAGGAGCGGAGCTCCGGCAGTAAAGAGCCCAGGGGCACATGCAACAAGCCCCACCCCCTGCTCCCAGCAGCCCTCAGTCAGAGCAAGAAGCAGCCAGGTAAGTTGCAGAGGCCCCCCCCGGGCCCCCAGTCCAAAACAGTCCAGTGGCACATTTAAGACCAAGCTTTATTCAGGTACAAGCTCTCCCTCCTCTGCGATGACAGATCTGCACGTTCCCGCCCCCCCCCCACCCCCCAATAGTTAGCAATCCAAAACAGTCCAATGGAGCCTGAGCGGTGGGTGTTGCCTTCTGACACACTTCTGGTGATGCCAGGGGGTGTGGCATACGCAAATAAGTTATGCTAATGAGTTATGCTAATGAACTCCTCCACCTCTTTTTCTATGAAATGACCCCTGACTGTGTGCCATCAGAGCCCTCCAAAGCTCCCTCCCTCTCCAGAGTTCACCCTTCCTAGGTTACAGTCCCCAAACCCAGATTTCCAGTGCCAGCGCTGGAAGCCCTAAACCAGATGCCTCTTGATACTTAAAAGCAACATGAGTGTCATGACCTTGCCCGCTTTCTCCCTAGCATCTAGTATTCAGATGCATCCTCTGTGTATATCTGGCCATGAAAGCCTAGAGATTAATCCATTTACAATTTGTATGCTACCTTTCAAATACAGGTCACTCCAGGTGTTTTATAACGATCAAAACATTACAAAATCGTACACATTTCTTGTTAAACAGAACTCCTAACACCATGCAGCGCCAAGATAACAAATGCTGGAATAAAAAGTATTTGCTATTCTGAAGCTAAAACAAGGCTTAAAAAAAAATCAGTGAGGTTTAAAAATAGAGCTAAAACTGGCAGGCATGGTAGAATAAAAAAGTGTTGACTTGGGCTGTTCGTTTCCACACGAGGATTTCCCCTCCAGGTGGACACAGCATTCCTCTGCTCAGAAAGTGCTCCTAGGGCTTTCCCTTTCAAACGGGAACAAAGAAAAACCATCATTGTTCTGACATGAAGGTGAAATATGCAGGGGGGCCAAAGCAGAGCCTCAGTGCAAAAGCTCCGCCTGCAGCCAATGGGGTGGTGGAGCTTAACACCACCTTCAAAAGGGTGATGGTCAGCTCTGCTGTTCCCTGTCCGTTTTAGTCCTTTAACAGCTCTTGGGGAGGGGAGCCCTCTGCTGAGGCTCAGCTGTGAGCCAGAGGTTAAGCATGGGGGTTGGTGGGCTGCAGAGGGGGTCTGGTGTGCCTCTGGGCCAACCTGATGAGCAGAACAGGGGGTGCCAGTAGTGAGCAGCGCAGGAATGGGGGATGTGAATGCCATTCCCAAGCACCTCAGCCCTACTCGCTGCTATTTGTGCAGAAGGAGCCACTGTGTGAAAGGAGCTTTATTATCTAAAATGAGAGAGCTAGTTTTGCATAAGAATGAGATGTTGGGATTTGACTGTAGAGACTCACAGACTCAAATCCTCACTCTGTCATGGAAGCTCACTGAATAACCTTGGGCCAGTCACACTGTAAGCTTAATTTACCTCACGGGACAATTACGAGGCTAAAATGAAGGAGGGAGAACTATGTACATAGCTCTGAGTTCCTTGGAGGAAGGATGAGATATCTAAAATATATTAGAATAGCATAAAATTAAGACAATGAGCAATTGTTGGGAAGATTATTCCATCACTGGAATAATTAAGTTGCACATGATTACATCACAGTGATAGTAACACAGAGAGAATGATCAGTGCTGCTTACAGAGCACATCTTCAGAAAGCACCAAGAGTCTGAGGTGCAGCCATCATTTGAATTTGCAGTGACTGATTGGAATGAAGGGATAGATGCCCTCAGGAAGGCTCAGGTAAGTTTCTCCAGCGCTCTCTGAATACGTTTCTCTTCCTGTTCTGGAACTTTTCTCACCCACAGTTCACAGTTTTAGGCTTGCCAGTTGCTTCGGAGAATCCCTCCACCCACAGAGATTTACTTCATCCCAGAAATAATTCATCCTAAATAGAAATTTTCCACACCCCTCTAGCAAACATTCATTTTTATGGCTGTTAATACTTATGAAAAATCTATGACTACAAAATGTAATTTTTGTATGGTTCACGTTCATGCTGAAATGAATTGCATTGCAGAGCAAAAGATGGGGTTTTAATTTTAAAAAGTACTTATCTCATTGGTTTGATGTGTGTGTATATAAAAAAATTCTTGTCCCACATATCTGAGCTCCAACTGCAGAGATGGTGACCCACTTCCTCCAGCAAGCCACCACTAGGCGCGTGCAACCAGAACTTTACCTACCAAAACCCACACTCGTTGTTTAACATTGTCAATGCTCCAAATGCAACCAGAAATATTTTCTCACAAAGTCTAATAGTTATGTCTACTGGTTTTCGTTTCCCCAGCAGTGGGTGGATGGAGGAGCAACAAAAATGAGGAAAGAGTGGGCGTAAATCTGTGTGTGTGAGAGAGAAACACCATCCAACCAGAACAGACAGCTGACATCCTGATTGACAGTTATGTGCACAGTATTTCCACTTTCCACCAACAATCATATCATTTGTGGTTGTGCCTGCTTGTTAGAAAGCCAGAGGAAAAACTTCAGTGGCAGAGATGTAGGACCCCATGATGGGGGTAGGGCTAAAAGCTGAGACATGGCCTTTCCCTCTGAGCTGCATAGGGTTGCCAGCTCTGGGTTGGGAAACACCTGGAGATTTTGGGGGTGGAGCCTGGAGAAGGTGGGGTTTGGGGAGAGAAGGGACCTCAAGCATGGTATAATGCCATAGAATCTACCCTCCAAATCAGCCATTTTCTTCAGGGGGACTGATCTCTGTTGCCTGGAGATCAGTTGTAAAAGCTGGAGATCTCCTGGCTCTGCCTGGAGGTTGGCATCCCTAGATCTGCAGCTTGCCTATTTTGTAGGGCAGAGAGATTGAGGCAGAGGCCAGTCATAAGATCAGTGGTGAAGACCACATTTCAGAGATCTCATCTCATCATCTCTTTAATTTAATATAATGGCACGCGGTCAACGATTTCCTCATGGTGGTACAGCCCAGCTGTTATTAGCTCCAACAGGCCCATAGCTAGGGTTGTCAGGTCCCACTGGCCACCAGTGGGGGATGGGGGAGGTCAGGTTGCCAGATCCAGGTTGTGAAACTCCTGGCGATTTGGAGACAGAGCCTGGGTGGAGAGGGACCTCAGTGGGCTACAATGCCATAGAGTCCACCGTTCAAAGCATCCATTTTCTCCTGGGTGACTGTGGATATGAGCTGTGATTCCAGGAGATCCTCAGGTCCCACCTGGAGGCTGGCATCTCTACATAACTGAAGGGGGGCCAAGGGGGGCAGTGCTCTGCCTCTGAATCCTGAGGTACCATTTTTAGAAAGATAAAAGTATGTTCCTAGCCTTTTCTTTTGCAGAGCTATGAGGGAAAATGTTCCACAGTTTTTTTCAGGACTCCCTGTAAGGAGCAGAGGGTGGGAAAGCTGCAACCTGACTGGAACTAACTGCTTCCTGACCACCAAACTCATTCTCATCTGCTCTGCCACTGTTTGGCACGTATATAGAGGTAAGCGTTGTGGGAGTTCCATTTAAAAGCCCCCAAAGAAAAATATAGCGCCCTTGCACATTTAGTTCAATGTCTTCCACATGAAAGGTTGTGGTTTCAGATATTAAAATAACCACTCCTCGAGACTTGGAAGAGCCTGGAGCTCTGCCTAGGGTTGCCAAGCTCCAGGTGGTGCCTGGAGATCTCCCAGAATTACAAATGATCTCCAGACTACAGAGATCAGTGTCCCTGGAGGAAATGGCTGCTTTGGAGACTGGACTCTATAGCATTATACCCCACTAAGTTCCCTCCATTCCATAAACGATGTCCTCCTCAGGTTCCAACCCCAAAATCCAAGAACTTTAATTAAGTACATATTTTCCCCTTCTCCAAGTCAAGCTGCATGCCCTGGATTTTCCAGGGTTGATAAAAAAAAAATAAGCCATTGAGTTAGAAGAAATTGAGTTTTTGTTGCTGTACTGTTCTGTTTTGATAATGCCTGCAGCAACAAGTGAGGATATTGGGCAGAAAACTGGAGTGAAGATTTTGGGATTGCTTGCTTCTTCTGTTTGCATTGAGATGTTTGCCTCAGGAACAGGAGGGGCCGTGAGAAGGAAGGCAGGAGAAGGAAAACAAATTTCCAGTTTCACGCAGCCTGATATCTGAATTCAGCATTAATTACAAGCCCCTGCTGTATTTTGCCTGTGTAAAGTAATGCATGCCTCTGATAATGGACAGAGTGCCAGTTACTCACTGAGTCACAGCCTAGCAATGGTACAGGGGGACTCCGGTATGATACAAAGAAAGGCAATCTTTCATGTAAAGCAAATAGAATGTGGAGATGTATGTTTATTTAAAAGAAACTGGAATGCTTAGGCCAGGGTGATAAATTCTGTCTCATTTCATACCTTATTTCAACATTTTTCTCCTAGCCCTGCTGACTTCTATTCCTAGAGCCAGAGTGGAAGAAAAATCCTGAAAGCACTGGAGTGAAGCAAGATAAAGTGCATATGTCTGTCATGGTTTCCTTTTCTCATGCATCCTGGTTTTAGAAATAAATTGACCCACACTTGCTGTATGAGCATTCTGGGATAGGAGGACATACATACCAGTTGTCATACCTCATCCTCCCTGTCCTTCAGAAGAGAATGTTAATTGCTTCTCAAGGGAGACACCTTTTTGTTATCCATCTAGCATTTGTCATGGAGGGTCTCTTGGGTCTGTAGTGCAGTCCTTGAGAATTCCATCTCAGCTTGGTGTCTGAATGGTGGGGAAGTTCTGCCTGGAAATGTGTTTCCTGTTGAGCTCAGTGGAAACAATGGTATTGACTAACCAATGTGGTGAGTTTTCATTTCAATATTAAAAAAAAAACCTACTGAAGTTTTTTAAAGACAAAAAGAGTGTAGCAATTTACCACTGACCCTGACCCCTGAAGCCTCCCTTTTGAGAAAA
>NW_015172580.1:552221-572789 GCF_001447785.1 Gekko japonicus
GCAGGAATGGGGGTGGGGAGACAGGCTGAAATATATTAGCAAGCTGGTGTTCCCTAGGAAAGGAGAAGTCAATGCACTGAGAGAAAGGCAAGCTTTTGTTTGGAATACTGTTTATAAGTTCTGGTTTGTGAATATAGGCTGCGGTCACACAGAGCATTAGCCATGCTACAGAGACGGAAGATAGGAGGATTTTCCGGGCACGATCAAACCGCAACATCTGGGAAGCGTAGAGCTCCCATGGTGAGCCCGAGGCTTCCCGCCGAAGATGCGGGAAGGTACTAGTTTCCGGAAACCGCAGGGCAAGGGAAGGCATCTGATCACGTTTCCGGTGGTAGCTCGTGGCATCCAGTGCCCGCCCATGTCCTGTCGCGAAAAGGTTTTTTTCCCCAAGTCTCCACGAGATGCGCACAAGCACCCAACGGCACATGCGCACACTTCGTAAAAATACAACCCCACCGCGCCGCTTCTTTGCCGCACCGCAAGATTGACGTATGATCGGCACCTCCCCCCGAACCACTGGACGTCGGCGGGATGTTTGATCTGGTGGCTGCACGGTAGTTCGCTCCGGGGCAAACAGCCCCCCCCCTGCGATATCCGGCCCGTGTGACCGGGGCCATAGTATATCTTCTCCCTGTCTCTGAGGCTGATGTCTGCCAACAGAGCCACACAGATCCATCCCAGAGATGACAGAGGAAGAACTTCCTACAACACTGACTAAAGTCTCTTCAGTTTGCATTCTCATCTCCCATTTAGTTTCGCTCCCAGTATTTTAACCATGCAGTCCAATGCAGAGTTACTCCAGGCTCAACCCACTGATTCTTAATGAAGTTTGACTGGAGTAAATCTGGGTAGGATTGCACTGGAAATCTTTTCTTCCAGCATTTGATTTTTTCCGCTTGTTCTCTGCCATGTGTTGACTAATCTGTCTCTGCTTGTGAAGCTGGATGACCATCTCACTGCCAGAAATTTTGCTCAAGGTCAGCAGGGTATAAAAGGCTGAAAGAGGAATGATAACAAAATTAATGCACAAAGACATGGACAGAGTGTACCCTCCCCCCTTAAAGCTTAGTGAAGTTGATTCCAGAAATGTTATTCATTGATGGTCTATCTATCCATGATAACGACTCAGGGTGAGATAAGGTGAATCACAAACAATGCCGGATTTGAACAGGAAATATTTTTAAATAATATAAGTTGCCAGACATGGAACCTGTTAGGCATGTTCCTTTCATGCACAAATTTCAATGCAATGGCTTCCTTTTTTAATTGGAAATGCTTGGCAAACAAAATAAAATAATGAATGCCATCTGAAAATAAATTATCTGCATTGTCTGGGGGAAAATATAAGATTACTGGGAGACCAAAATTAATACGGCTGTGCCTTTTACAATTCTAATACTGATAATCATGTGTAGCTCAGCAAATTATACGCACTGTTTGTAGATGAAAAATTGCAATAGTAGCATTTTTTCATTCTTCATAACAAAACAAGGACATCATTGTTTGGAATGAGATAGGAAGTACTGTGATATATGTGAGTGATTTTGTGTGTGTGTGTGTGTGTGTGTGTGTGTGTGTGTGTGAGAGAGAGAGAGAGAGAGAGAGAGAGAGAGATTGAATACCATATTTTTATGTCAACTTAGAACACACCTAAATTAGCTTCTGGTGTGAAGGAAATGGTGCATGTCAAGGAGAGGAGCAAAGATGCTTAAGTCAGGCATTTGGGAAGAAGAGTTATACCTGTTTCCCAAAACCTTTCACAGAACAATGGATAGAGGACAGCAATTCAACAGCCTGAATATACATACAAAATGTTCTTATGGTTCAAACCTCCAAGACAGAAATCTAGCCCACAGTATTTATCCCATAATGCCCTGGTTCAAATAACTAAATTTGCGGATGATACGAAGTTGTTCAGGGTGGTGAAAACCAGTGAGGATTGTGAGGCACTCCAAAGGGATCTGTCAAAGATGGGCGAGTGGGCGTCAACATGGCAAATGGGGTTCAATGTGGCCAAGTGCAAGGTGATGCACATTGGAGCCAAAAATCCTAAATATAAATACACGTTGATGGGGTCTGAACTGGCAGAGACTGATCAAGAGAGAGATCTTGGAGTTGTAGTAGATAACTCACTGAAAATGTCAAGACAGTGTGTGACTGCAATAAAGAAGGCAAATGCTATGCTGGGGATTATTAGGAAGGGTATTGAAAACAGATCAGCCAATATAATAATGCCCCTATATAAATCAATGGTGAGACCTCATTTGGAATACTGTGTGCAATTCTGGTCACCACACCTTAAAAAGGATATTATAGCTTTGGAAAAAGTGCAGAAAAGGGCAACTCGAATGATAAAAGGGTTGGAACACTTTCCCTATGAGGAAAGGTTAAGGCGCTTAGGGCTCTTTAGCTTGGAGAAACGACGACTGAGGGGTGACATGATTGAGGTTTATAAGATTATGCATGGGAAAGAGCAGGTAGAGAAAGAGGTACTTTTCTCCCTTTCTCACAATACAAGAACCCGTGGGCACTCCATGAAATTGCTGAGCGGTCGGGTTAGAACGGATAAAAGGAAGTACTTCTTCACCCAAAGAGTGATTAACACATGGAATTCACTGCCACAGGAAGTGGTGGCGGCTACAAGCATGGACGGCTTCAAAAGGGAATTAGATAAGCATATGGAGCAGAGGTCCATCAGTGGCTATTAGCCACAAGGTATAGATAGGGACTCTGGGGCAAGTGATGCTCTGTCATCTTGGTGCTTGGGGGGGGTCAACAGTGGGAGGGCTTCTAATGTCCTGGCCCCACTGGTGGACCTCCTGATGGCACTGGTATTTCTGGCCACTGTGGGATACAGAGTGTTGGACTGGATGGGCCTTTGGCCTGATCCAACATTGGCATCTCTAAAAAAACTAAACTGACAAAAAGTTTGTATTGTCTTTCTCTCTCTGACCTTCCACAAGCCAGATTGTGGCTTCCTCTTCTTCCAGGGTGCCTGCCACTTATGTGTTTCCCCAGGCTGTAGCATCCATTAATATTCTAGTACCTCAACACCCTCACACCTTCCAGCAGCAAAATCTGGGTGGGATGGGATTACAAAAAGCCTAGCAGGAACTCATTAGCATAATAGGCCATACCCAACAGCAGAAACTCATTAGCATATTAGGCCACACCCATGACAGCACAGCTCATTAAAAAAAAAGCTGGCCCTTGGACAGGCTGGGGAAGGCACGGGGAGGCATTTAAATGCCTCCCCGATCCTTCCAGGCTCCCCCACCTTGGAGTCACCAGGGGGGGTCGCTCTCCAGGCCTTCCCTCTGTAGCCACACACTCAGAGGTTTTGGCTGTAGTGGGTGCGGCCAACTCTGAAGCCAGACGGAACTCCGTTCCTGTGCGTTCCTGCCCCAAAATAGCCCTGACTATCCCCAATGCAAGGAGAGCACAGAATAGGACTTTTGACAATAATGTTGTTTTCCCCCCAAGAAGCTTCTGTCTGGGCCCATCAGATTGTGCAGCTGCACATTTTTCCTTCCAGTTTTGACTGGCATGTCTATATTTTGAATGCCATCCTAGGCCCCATTCATTTTTTAAAACTTTTTTTTAATGTGGTAACTTTTGGCAGTAATAAGTATCCCTTCTTTGTCATGAGTTTACCAGGGCCTCTCCATTTAATTCCCTTTTAGCTTTTTGTTTTTGAATTGCCTCAGAACTGCTGCTGAGGTTCCTGTGAACCTCATGAGGCTCACAAAGACCCATTTTGACCAGTTCTGAATGGCAGAGAGACCTTTTTTGCACGTCGGATTATGTCCTTTATTTCTATATGTGGCATATACCAAATTATAACCTCCGCTGCACTCCTCGTTTCTCTAAAACTAGAAAATACTGCAGGAAGACAATGCTGCACTGAGCTAAGGAGGTTCTTTGAGTTGTTCAGTCATGTGAAATATCTTTGGGGAATGGTTTGATTTTGGATGGAACCCATGCAAGACGATTTCTCTTGCCCCGAATACTCATCATTTTTGTCAGACAAAGGATCTGCAAATTGATCCTGAGAATGTTGTAATTAAAGCACTTAGCAAGGATCTATCATATAGTATAAGGATCTTGTCCAGATTCTCAGGGGAAAACACTCCCATATTTAGGGACTGTCAATTGATAAAAATCAGATCAAAACCTCTCTGAGCCAAACTTTCCCAACTGTAAACCGAGATAACAAGTGATTCCGCCCGACCCCTGACCCCCGTCCGTTTCACCATCTTTGCTCTTGATATTAGCATTTAAGGATCTTTGGGAAATGAACCATTATTTCCCTGGTTTACATGTGCAACTTAATGTAATGGCTCCCTGAACTAGGCTGTTCCATAATTACAATGATAATGATTATAATCGCTCTCGATTAAACAACACATAACTAAATTTAGAAAATGACATGCAGTAATGTGGAGGGGGGATCTTTATAACAGCATGTAAACCATGACTGATGAGAAAGATAACTCATATTGGAAAGCTGTTTTTTAAGTGACAAACTGGTTAAGCAAGGCACCGGTTCACACAAAATGGAAAGCCAGTTTGGTGGAGTCTTCACAACAGGAAACTCTGCCAAGTGTTATTTCACATATATACCCGAGAGAGACTGAATAGCTCCACAGCTATATTTATCTTTCTGTTTGGCCTAGAATTTTTGGGGATCATTAATCTTTATTTCAGATAATTCAATGACCTAACAATCTTGGAGAGCACAAATGACTTCAATACAGCTCTTTAGCCAGTTTGGTGTAGTGGTTAAGTGCGCGGACTCTAATCCGGGAGAACCGGGTTTGATTCCCCACTCCTCCACTTGCACCTGGCTGGATGGCCTTGGGCAAGCCGTAGTTCTGATAAGAGCTGTTCTTTAAAAAGTGCAGTGTCTGTCAAGAGCTCTCTCAGCCCCACCTACCTCACAGGGTGTCTGTTGTGGGGAGGGGAAGGGAAAGGAGTTTGTAAGCCACTCTGAGACTCCTCTTACAGTGAACCCACCCCAGCCAAAAATCGTGCCCTAGCCAGTGTTATGCCAAAATTAGTGTCAGCTAGCAGAAAAGCTGGAGAAGTGGAAGACGGACCAGAAGCTGCCATTGGCTGAATCCAGAGATCTATCAAAGGGTCCACCAACAAGTTGTCAAAGATGTGAGCTAAAGTTTCAGCTGCACCAGATCCACAAGAACACAATCTGTCCAAGTAACTACTCCTCAGAATCTACCCAGGAAAACAGTGGAGGGGAAACCATTTAACATAGCCAAAAGAAAAACCCTTCCACATTTAGGGATGGTAAATTGAGAAAAACAAGACAGGCCCCGTTCACACAGAGAAGTTGCCATGCTGAAGACACGGATGATTGGCAGATTTTCCAGGTGTAATCACACCGCAACATCTGGGAAGCGTAGTGCACCCATGGCTAACCTGTGGCTTCTTGCCGAAGATGCGGAGTAAAAAACCACCACATACGATGTACTAGTTTTCGGAAAACGCGGGGCAAGAGTGGGCATCTGATCGTGTTTCCGCTGGAATCCCGTGGCATCCGGCGCCCGCCCATGTCCCGTTGCAAACCGGATTTTTTTTAAAGTGTCCACAGGATGCACACAAATGATCATGCGCATGCGCAAACTTCGGTGAGACAAAAACAAATCCCGTTTGCCACAGAAGCGGCACCTAGCGATTGCCGGTATGATCACTCCACGCTGCTTCTTTGCCATGCTGCAGAATAGCCATGTGATCGGCAACTAACAGCCTAACCACGGGACCTCGACGGGACGTCTGATCGGGCTGCCGTGCGTTACTTTGTTCCGGGGCAAACAGCCACACTTCCCCCCCTGCACTTTCCGGCCCGTGTGACCGGGGCCACAGAAGGGTAAAAGGAGACATAATACAAAGCAAGCAAACAAACAAAAACATGGGGCATATTTTATGTGCCCTAGCCTAGAAATGTGTTTATTGCAATCTGTCTTGGGTTCTGCTTTGCAGAAGAAAGGTGAGTTAATAGGAATTAAAATTAAATTAAACCAGATCTTACAGTCTCCTTCTTCTAGATCTTGTAGTGCTACAAAATCTCCTCCATACTCCACAGTAAACTTTGGAGGCTCTGCCTCAGTTGTCCCCACCATCTGAAGCTAGGTGGTTGGGTTGGCAGCCCAAGAAAGGGCCTACTCAGTCATGGCACCAAAACATTGGAACTCCCTTCCCCGGGGAGATTCATCCAGCAGTGTCTTTCACCAGCCTGCGAAGCTTTTTTGTTTTGCCTGACATACCCTCAATAAAAGTTACTGGTCCTTCTTCTAGTGGTGTTTATGAGTTTAATTAACTTATTTTATAATTTTAACTGTATTTTTAATTGCTTAACCGCTTTAATGTTTTTAATTTACACCGCCTTGTGGACCTCGATCAGGTGGAAAGGCAGCATTAGAATGTTTTATATAATAATAACAAGATCTGGGAGAGCAGATATTAATGTTTTGTGTATGCGCATTCCTTACAGCACTCCTAACACTGATTAGTGCCAGCATAGTGTTGCAAACTGATTTGGGACATTCTTGGAGATTTGGGAGCTGTGCCAGGGGAGGGCACGTTTGGGTGGGGGAAGGAGTTCAGAGAGGATGTGATGTCACCCAAAGCAGCCACTTTCTCCAGGCGAACTGATCTCTGTAACCTGGAGATCAGTTGTAATTTTGGGAGAACTCCAGGTAGATTGGTAATCATAGAGTAGCCCCTCTCTACCCCTTTGGGCTACTTGGCAGCTATCCCTGCTACATCTAAGGTCTATGCACACAAGCTCCAATGAGATGCAGATATGCGTGCCCATCCATGTCATGTGCCTCCTATGTGTACACACTGGGTTGCCAGTTTTGGGTTGGGAAACACCTGGAGAGTAGAGGGTGGATCCTAGGGAGGGTGGGGTTTGGGGAGGGGTGGGACCTTAGCAGGGCATAATGCCACAGAGGCCACCCTCTAAAGCAGCTATTTTTTCTCAGTGGAACTGTAGTCTGGAGGTCAGTTATAAACTCCCAGAGAACTCCAGGTCCCACCTGGAAGTTGGCAACCCTATGTGCGCACAGATTGCTATTGAAGGGTGTTGTATTTCCATCTGTGTTACGTACAGACCTGAATTATTCTAACAGATAAATTTCAATCAAAAATGAACTGTTCCTTCTCACTCAGGCCAATGATTAACCCACTAACCCCCCATAGTTCTTTTTTTATAAAAATCAAATTTTACAGAAATAAAAGAATTGCATTGAAAATAGGTGCATGTTTCATTTATGCAAATTATGCAGAGTGAAAAGTTTCCATTTCAACAACCTCATTTATATTCGGCTGTGAACTTGACTGGAGGGGGGAAAACAAGCAAATGGAGTTGGTACCCATCAATTGACTTTAAATAGAAAAAACAATTGTGATTTAAAGAATATTAAATTGTTAATTTTCTTTTTTCTTTGCATTTTATGACTTTGGTAATTTTAAAACATCTGGAAAGGTTGATGTGCCCTTGTATACTGTTGCTGCTACTGATGTTGGATTATTTTCCTCAGATTAATTCCAAACAGCGGGGCACAGTTTGTCCCCGTAAGACAAGAGGAACATGAGTAGTATATGAACATGTTGGCTCTTAAGCCTGTGGGAGAAATGCTTATTTATCTCACAGCTGCGGTTAAACCTTTCAATTTTTCATGACCTCTGCCATAAAGTGGTTAGATTGTACATGAGCTTACAAATACTATTCATAAAACATACATACGGAGTGAATCAGGAAGAAAACTTGAGAATCACAGCAGGGGAGAACAGTGCAGTTTAGGGAAAATATACTAGGGGGAGAACAGAAAAGAGGTATCTGCAGAGCCAACGTTATTTATTAAATGAAGGAACCCAGATGTGGCAGATACCAAAGGCTTATCTATTGCTATGGGCCAGAATCCAAATAGCAGCATAATTCACTTCCGGTGTGCAGAGAGTTTGAGAGACCCCTTTCAAATGCAAGACCAATAAGCCAAGCTCAGGACCCAGGCGTCGTGCCTCAATGTGCAGCGGGACATGGTGATGATGAACAGTGCACTTATCATTGCCGCTAGTTTTCATGGTATTTAACTATAGGAAAAAATATGTGACGCAAACATTTGGGGAAAATGTAAAACAGTAATTTTATTTTGTACTTCCCATGAGTATCCTTATTTTGAAGAAGAAGAAAAACCCTACCTAGTATAAAATACCCGAGTGCATCTGAAACATATGTGGCATACTGTACATATACTTGCTGCCTTCTGTTACCATTTTAATCTACATATTGGGACAAGCTTCCACATAGTCCACCGGGGTGTGTGTGTGATACAATGCTGATGTGATTGATATCCCATTGTACCTTCTGTCCACTTGAGCCTACCCTCCACGCTTTCAGGTGGGTGCTGCAAGAAGTGTGAGGAAGCCCTTTGTGTACACACCCTACAGGGCCAAGATCCATTCAAAGTGTAAGTTCATGTGCACTGGGTGCCTCACATAAACCTATCACAGATGGATCTTACCAAGGGAACCAAGTGTGTTAATCTACTCTGAATTAGGGCAATTTAGCATGAACACAGGTGTAGACATCTTACTTTGCATAGTGCATGCTTACAGAATCTTTGGGGAAGGGGGCTGTGGCTCAGTGAAAGAGCCTCTGTTTTGCATGCAGAAGGACTTGGGTTCGATCCCTGGCATTTCCAGTTAAGGAAAGGGTAGTAGGTGATGTGAAACACCTCTGCCTGAGATAGGGTTGCTAGGCCCTACCTTGTTGCCGGCAGGGGGGTTTGTGGAGCATTCCTGGAGAAGGCAGGGACATCACACAACATCCCTGATACAATGATGGCACCCAGAAGTGACATCATCATATTGGTGACGTTGCACTGTGACACTGTGGTCTGAGGGCAAAACTCTATGCTTTGAGGGCAAATTTACCATAGAGTTTTGCCCTCAAACCAGAGCACCCCTGTGATGTTGCCGACATGATGATGTTACTTCCGGGTATTGTCATTGTGCTGGGGATGTCACTTGGGGACATGGCTGTTTGTGGGTGGGGTGTCCCCTGCTGGCCAGCTGGATGGCGGTGGGCAGAAGCCCCAAAAACCAGAGGAACCCCTGCCGGAACCTGGGGACTGGCAACCCTAGTCTGAGACCCTGGAGAGCCACTGTCAGTCTGATTAGACAATACTGACCTTCACAGACCAACAGGCTGAATCAGTATAAGACAGCCTCAAGCATGTATTCATGTGTGCTTCTAAATCAATTTGGAGTCAGTTATATATTGCAAGAGAAATGGCAACAGGTGTAATAAAAAGGGACCATTGAACAGCGAAACCGATTCCAGTTTGTTATTATCACCGTTATTGTTATTATTTATTGTTATTAATTTCCTCCTTGGCTGGAGCTGCAGCTTGGTAGTGTGTCTGCATCCCTGTCCTGCAGTGACTCTTCTCCACCATTAGCAGTGCTGCAGGTGAGTCCTGGCTGCAACAGACAGCAGTGGATGAGACTCAGGGTAGTAACAGCTACTCCTGATAGGGTCCAAGGAACTCAGAATAGCTTGAGTGGTCTCTTGTCCTCTGTTTTTACATGGTTTCACTCCATGCTTGACTCCAAACATCGCACATTTTTGCAAACATCTCCATATCATTATTTATGAGTACCAAAAGTGAGGTACTAACAATGTTGGTATCAGGGGTCATTTCCTGCATGAGTGCACAGGAGCGGAGCTCTGGCAGTAAAGAGCCCAGGGGGCGGGCACATGCAACAAGCCCCACCCCCTGCTCCCAGCAGCCCTCAGTCAGAGCAAGAAGCAGCCAGGTAAGTTACGGAGCCCCCCCCCCAGTCCAAAACAGTCCAGTGGCACCTTTAAGACCAAGTTTTATTCAGGTACAAGTTCTCCCTCCTCTGTGAGGGCAGATCTGCACGTTCCCCACCCCCCAATAGCTAGCAATCCAAAACAGTCCAGTGGAGTCTGAGCGGTGGGTGCTGCCTTCTGACAGACGTCCAGTGATGTCAGGAGGTGTGGCATATGCAAATAAGTTATGCTAATAAGCTCCTGCACCTCTTTTTCTAGGAAATGACCCCTGGTTGGCGTGAACATGATGATCAACATCTGAACCATTCATTTACGCATGACCTGAGCCTTTCACCCAATTGCCTTGACTCCCCTCCCCCCCCTAAAAAGTTTGAATTTAACATCATGCCTGCCAGGAATCTTTGTGTAGACATAGTAGCTGTCTATGCTATAGATGTGTGAGTTTATGAAGGCAGCCAGTCAGATTACAGTAATGCAGGATGAAATCACATGATTGCCTACAGAATAATAGGTATTCCTCCCAATGCAACTCCCACCAGATAGATGTGAAACTGTGCCTGTCCTAATTATTCCAAGCTGAAAAGTTTGCCCTTCCTAAAAACAAAACGTGGGCCATGCTGATATGACAGGCCAATAATTTTTAAAAACCCACAAAACCCAGTCACAGAGCCCTGAGGCAAGTCTTTTGTTAGTCAAACAACTTTTACCAACAAGAATTTGGTGAGCATGGGGGGGAGTAAAAAAAGCTCTACAATTTCAATAAGGCAATGGGAGAATGCTTCAAAGACATTTCACCTGCCTCTGCCATTAATAATTACTGAATCAAGCAGTGTTATGGAACACAGGGAGACACCTTGCGACCACAAGTCATTAACTGAGAAATATTTTATGTGCTTATAGAATGTGACAAACAGCATACATGGAAGGAGAAGTGTTAGCAGATGGAGGGTGGGTAGGGACAAGTTGTGGGGAAGCAGTGTGCCATTCCACATACTTAATTTTTTTAGCATGAGTGAAACTAGTCCTTGTGCCTAAGCAGATGCCAACGTGTGTACCCCGTCAGGATAGAGTGTGGTTAGATCTGGAATGAAGCAGCATCAGACAGGAAAAAAAAAGTTAAGCATTTCCTCTCCTCTGCACCTCTTTCCTGCTCCCCAGGGAAAGCAGCCACTGGCCTTTTCTCATGTATCTGTGTGTAACATAGGGGTGCCAAGTATTATTTTCGCCGCAGCGAGGGACTCCCGGCTGGCGACTAGAGAGCACACTCATGCGCAAAGCGAGCGCGTGCCGCATCCACATCACTTGGAAGTGATGCGAGCACGCCGGGCACGCTAGGGGCGGGGCCACGACCATCCGAGGGAAAACCATAGAGTTTTCCTTCAGATGACCGTGGCACCGCCCCCAGCGTGCCCAGCATGCCCGCGTCACTGCCTCTGCGGCAAAAAGCCTGAGATATTAAGAAATAGAATTGCACAAGAAGATAAATGCTTCAACCTAAAATCTCAGTAAAATTAAAGTAATGCCAGTCAAAGGATTAGTACAGAGAAAACTATTAGGAGATGTCTTGAGAAAATTGGTGGCAGAATTGCTGCACAAAACAATAATAATTACACCGGAAGGCATATGAATTGTCTAAATTGCACTCAATCTGTGACATATGCAGCACTGGCTGCTTATTAGCCCGTTATGAATGCAGTACTACAAATAATAGGAACAGGAGAAAGAATAAGAAAAAAAAATGTAAAAGCCCAATTAAGATTCTGAAGGGAACAGAATGCACATTTTCCAAAATGAAACCATTGTACATTGAGGCTAATTCAGGAGTTTGTTTTGTCATAGGGCACATGAAGAAGTGCTCCCCCGCCACCCACTGCCTAAAAAACAGTGGTAAATATCTCATATCTAAGACCGTGGACAGGACAGATAATGGCCTATAAAACTATAGTGGTGTTTAGCAGACAGCTTCCCATCATGCACGGATATCATATTATAGCCAGGGAGGAAGGCACCTGTCCCAGTGATGACCAGGGAAGCTCTCACAGATGCACATGTTCCCACCCTTATACTTTAAGTATGTGGGTCACTGGGTTCGGTCCAGCCCCTTTTTTAGCTCAGTCTCACCCGACTACTCTCCTAACTACATCTCCATCCCATATGGCTTTTGCTCATGGAGCTCCCATGACCAGCACAACTTTTTGGGGTAGCCAAAGGAGATCCCTCCTTCCTTTCTCACTGGCGGAAGAATTGGCTGGATCCAGACCAATGCCATGGCTGGGCAGTAGACTCATGCATAAGAGTTTGTGTTTCTTTTGTTTTCAATACCAAAAGGAACTGTTTTGTTATTGGGTTGTTTTATATGGTTTTGTTCTGTTATGGTTTCTTTCATTATTGTTGTTTGGCATTCATAATTCTGTTTCATTGTTATTTCCCACTAGTTTTACTGGAAAACCCACACCCGTTTTCTCAGGCCTGTAACGTCATGGTCATCCATCCAGATTGGATAAAAGTCAGGGGTATTGTAGAATTCCACAAAGAGACTGATACTGCAAAATTTCAGACAGATAGAATAAAGACTCCTCCTTTCTGAGACAATGAAATGTACCCATGTTTAATGCTAAGGTTTATAGGACAATTGCCTGGAAAGATTCTATAGAGCAAGGAGGACTGAACTGCAGCTATTGACTTGAAGAACAATAGCAGGAGGCAGAGGCAGACTGACAAGGTGAGGGCAACTAGTGGCTTAAGGCAGATAAACCATCTGGGGTAGGATTGCCAAGTCCCTAGGACTCCTGGGCAGGGGATGGGGGCAACTTACCAGGAGCTGGAACAACGCAACATGCCTATGTCACCCAGGAGCTGGAAATAAATGCAGCATGCCTGTGTCACCTGGAAGTGACATAGGCATGTCAGTGATGTCGGGGTGTGTGGGGGTGTGAGAGAGACGCTCTGGTTTTTGGGCAAAACTCTATGGTTTGAAGCTAAATCTACCATAGAGTTTTGCCCAAAAACCAGAGCATCCCCCAACATCACCAACGTGCCTACATCACTTCTGTGTGATGTAGGCATGTCACATTTATTTCTGGCTTCTTGACCACAGGGGGGGATTCTCCACCACCAGCCAGCTGGGGGGGGAGTGCCAGAAACCAGAGGATCCCCCACATGCCAGGGGAACCTGAAAACCCTCATCTGAGGAGGCAGGCAACAGCGGGAGGACCTTAAAGTAGGTTTCTTCAAGGTTTGGTCAGCAGCAGGCATGAAGGGTAATGCACACTGCAAGAGGAAATTTAGCACAGGAGGAGGGTATTTTGAGGAGACAGGAGGCAAAGTCCTGCCCCATATCCTTAACAATTGGAACACATCACATTGGTATATAATCCTAGCGGCCACAGCTTGCTGTAAGTCAAGAAAGCCTGGAGCCTCTCTCCCCTTATTTTTTAGGATCAAGAAGACACAGAGGGAATTGGGGGAAGATGCAGGTCAAACTGTGGCCACTCAGCAAATAGTGGGAAATTGAGCAGCACAACCAGGGGAAATGGCAGACTGAGGGCAGAACAACCTGGTACAGTTCCGCAGGGTCTGCAAGACGGAGCTCTTCCGCCAGGCTTTTGAGTAGGAGCTGCCGCCGCCACCACTACCACCACCGTGCGACTGCAGAGCAGTTCCGCCACGTCAGGCTGACTGGCCAGCTGAAATATCGTGGCCCATGGCATCTCCCACCTTTTTTTGACCCCATTGGGATATGCAATAGGAAGTAAGTATTATGTATCCTGTGAGATGTGCATTTTTGCCTAAACTGTTTTAACTGTTGACTTTTACTGCACTTGTGCCTTAATTGTTTTAATTTGTACTTTTATCACCCTTTTGTGCCTGTGTAAGCCGCCCTGAGCCCGCGTGCGGGGAAGGTGGGGTATAAATGAAATAAAATAAATAAATAAATAAATTTTGTGGAATCGGTCTGTGTTCTCTCCATGCTCTTATTACGAAAATGCTGGCTGCCATGTAAAAGTGAAACCAATAGAGGAAGAGACTGCAATACCAAAAGAAACCAAAACAATATGAAAGAAAAACATGTATTGATTTCATTATAGGCTGCTTAGAGGGGGAATTTGTTTAGCTTTCATATTAATTATGATAATTACAAAACACCCCATTTTTGTACGTATTGTAATTAATAACAATAACAAAAGAAATATACAAATCTGTTTGCCAGAGATGGGGAAACTATTGATATGATGGGCTTAATAGACTCAATGTGTCTGAACAGCTAATGCACTTGGGATGTGGAGATGGGGTGGGGGGGAAATGCATTAGGCTTACAAAGTTCAAGATGTATATTTTCATCAAAATTATACATGTTTTACATTTATAGCTGACCATTTAAATGTTAATGTATTTCATATATAATTTGCTCAGTAGGAAGGTGCAATAATGCACACAATATATGACATTTTAAAAGGTTTGTCCTTACTTGATTTCTAAATTTTGGAACAAATATTTAGCAACACATTTTCCCTGTGGTGGTCTTTGCTGTTTTGTAGTAATGATTTTTTTCCCCTGAATGTACTGTAATAACATCTCCCCCAGTGTTTGTGTGTGTGTGTGTGTGTGTGTGTGTGTGAGAGAGAGAGCGAGAGAGAGAGAGAGAGAGAGAGAGAGAGAGAGAGAGAGAGAACGTGCTCAACAGAACTAAGTAACCTTGGTTTGTGCTTCTTTCTTTGTGAATGTCTATCATCTAGCCCTGCCCCAACTGCCCCCAGCATGATGATGTCACATGGAAATGACATCATCACACAGGAGACGTCATGCGGCAACACTCTGGTATTTTGGGCAAAGCTCTATGGTAACCATAGAATTTTGCCCAAAATACCAGCGCGCCACCACACAGCATCCCCAGCATGGTGATGTCACTTCCATGTGACATCATCATGCTGGGGACATTGCGCATGGTGACATCACCCTGCCCCCCCACTCGCAGAAAGCTTCCTCCCACCCTTACCATCAAGAGCACAGGACCTGGTAACCCTATGAGCGTGTGTATATGTGATTTTGTGTGTATGTATGGAATGGATACACACGTTGACTAGTTATTGTTACCTCAAACAGTATTCAAGAACAAATCCCACTGATTCTGCTTTTGTCCTGTTGTGCAGAACCATAAGAAAACAACAGATGATATAGGATTTGATACATGCGTTTGTCAGCATGTTATCTGAATGCCTCCAACAATGGTTGGTAGACTAGTAAGAAAATCTGACATATCTATATTCATGCAACATAAGCTTCAAAACCAAATGCAAGTAAATTAATGCATACGCATGCACAAAACCCTGTGACGATGAAAAAATAATAAATGTATATGCATGCACGAAAGCAACCCTGAAAATATGGTTAATTTTATATACTAATTACGCATAATTGTGAATATATTCACGTTGCTGACTATAAAATGTAGTTTTTATTTCAGTCCCGTTTGTAATTGCACTGGAATGAAACGGCCAATTCAAGGTCAAATGGCCTTTTGCTGAAAAATTGGGTCGCATCTCCAGTTCTGCTGTCAAGGAAAGATCAACACTTACAGAAAGCTCCTGAATACATTTACATAGAAGCAGGTTCCAGTGGGCTTAACATTGTTTACTCCCTTCCCCGGAAAAAGCCATAGCCTACAAATGGCTAGTTTTTGCATATTCCCAAACTTTCAAGGAGAAGTTTCAGTCTTATCAGCTTGTTTACCTGAAGGATTCTACACTGCATCATCCCTGATTGTTCTTCTGGAGTGTGTTACATTAAACATGTTTCTGTATGGAGGCATTTCAGATATGCCCTTTGATGCCAGGTAGGGAGCCCAAACATCTTAGGATCCCACAGCCTTTCATAATAGTGAGTGAATGTGTAGATACAGAGAGATGATGCATCTCATCCAACCTCCAAGATGCCGTGCAGATTTTTGGTTCCTTTCTCTTTGCTTAAGCCTGTGACACTAAACTCAACTTAAAACCGGGTTTTAATTCTTTAAAATTTGCTTTCCCATCCTTTCCAGTACATGAGTGCATGAGAACTGGATAAAATGGCACTGCTAGGAGTGTAGTCTCTACATTTCTGAGACTCTAATGTACCATTTGGAGCTGCGGTGGCTCAAGTGGTTAAGACGCTGAACTGCAGGCTGTGGAAGGTCAGTTCGCTAATATCATTCATAAATGCCAAGCTCAGTGGTTCTCAAAACTGTGGGTTGGGACCCCAAAGTGACTGTTAGCTCTCTTGCAGGCGGAAGGAGGAGGAACAGGGTGAGCTGGAAGGGGAGGCTGAAGGGCAATTTTTGGTTTGCCTGTGCTAAATGGAAAACAAAGCCTACTGCTCCATAACTATTGCTCCGCCTACTGCTTTAAAGCTAGCCTGATGTCATCAAATCTCAGAAGCCCTGGTTACTACTTAAGTGGGAAATCACCAAAGAAGTCCAGGGTGGCTCTGCAGAGGCAGGCAATGGCAAGCCACCTCTGAACATCCTTTGCTTTGAGAACCCTACAGGGTCACCCCAAGATGACTGTGAGTTGACAGCACTTTCCACCACCAAACATACAGAAACAGAATATGTTCCGTGTTGACTAATACAAGAGTCCCATGTCCCGGGTTGACTAATACAAGAGTCTGCATGGTTAACAAACAGAGTAATGGCCATTTGCATCCAGCCCAGCGGGGAGTCCATTAAAAGTGTAGCAAAAATCTGTGGAAATAAAATGGCATCATATGGCTAGAAAGGTTCCCAGTGAATTGCAGAATATTTTTGAGAGGGAAACAAGGTTTTAAAATTATCATTATATACCTATTGTTAAATGAATGTATTGTATTTTATGTGTCTGCAACAAGAAACATGAATGCAGACTGCTTTCAGAAAGGTTGTTAAAAGCAAGAGGAAACTTCCAGCCATATTTCATCTAAAGGTGACATTTATAAATTGTGCTCACAAATTTGATAAATGGTGAATACATATTTTAATAAATTAGTCAACTACCAGTTATTCTACCTACTGGCTTGCTTACCATTATAAAGACAACTCCAAAAGTTAAATCCAAGACTAACAGAATGGGAAAGAGAACCTTAATTTTTTTTATTAGAAAAAAATATTTTGGTTGAACTCAAAAACAGAATCCATGTAATACCTGTTATTAGGACTAAACAAAATGATGCAAAACATTGTACAGGCTTTCTCCCAGAACTTGGCACTAGGCTAGTTGTGAAAAAACAGAAGCTTTGTGTGTTGGGGGAAGAGATACTAACCTCCAGGTGCGGTCTGCAAATCTCCTGGAATTACAACCGATCTCCAGATCAGTTCATCTGGAGAAAATGGCTGGTTTGGAAGGTGGAATCTATTGCTTTATACCCCCAAATCCTGCCCTCCCCAGACTCCACCCCCAAATATCCAGGAATTTCCCAACCTGCAGTTGGCAATCCTGTGGGATAGAGATGTTTCAAATCCTAATCTTATGGCCGTGTCAACATCTTGTGTTGAAAACAACTGTGCGGTGTTAGTATGAAGTTACACCTTCTGCTTTTGGGGAAGAAGGAAACAACAGAAGCCTCCAGCTCCTTGCAGCACTGGTCAACCCATTCAAGATTGTCTGGTAGTAAACAGACACGTTGTCTGGTAGTAAACAGGCCCTAAAATGAGAGCCTCAAACATCTCCCCCCTCCTCCTTTAGCATCTAATCTATTTTTGTTTTGATATTTTGGCTAGTCTTATTCAAAGTGGGTGTCGTTTTGCTTTACACCAACATGGCATGATTGAACTCAGCGGGTAAATATGGCTGGAACTGCAGGAACCATGCTTCCATTTGTAGAAGGCACTTAGCAAGAGCTAAGAGCAATGTTTGGGATTTGAGTACTCATGGATATTTCCAAATTAGTCTATTAGGGATGCTTCTGAGCACGTCCTCATTTGAATTTCTCCTTAGATTTTGGAGTTTTGAATTAATTGGCCCTGGACTCATGCATTAGGGACTGGCCACCATTCTGTTTTGTTTTCCCAAATAAAAGAATGCAAAAAGGAGTCTTGATGTACAGTCATATCAAGATTATTTTTGTGGGGTTTATCTATATTTGTAGTCCATGTGTGTATCAGTACCAGACTGCTCAGGAAGAATCTTAAGGCTCAGACTGTGTTTTGTTGTTGTTGTGGGGTTGGTGTTTTGTTTTGTTTTAGGAATTTTCATCAATGCACAATAAGGTCATTAAAGATGCAAACACACTGAGGGGACTGAAAGCAGAAGCAAAGTGACAAAATCCAAGTGCCTCATTAATTTTACAAACGTTCCTAGTTAAACGAAAATTAACAAGGAGTGAAACACAATGCAGAGAGAAATTCCAGAACAATAAATGGAACCAAACGGGAAAATTCGCTCATCCTTATTAACAATGGATATCAGTATAATTTGAATAAGATGCTTACATGAAAGTAACACAAAAAGGAACTGCCAGGAATCCACTAATGTACAGTTTTGAACCCAGCAACATGTAAAGTTAGTTCTACTAAGTTCTCGTGCTTCATTTATTCTGTTACAGAAGCTTCCAAAAATATACTTCGCCAGAGGTCATTTCGGGGGGGATCGCGGGGGATCGCAGTTCCCCCGGGTGAGGTACGGGGGCGGGGCACATGACGAGGTCCCGCCCCCTGCTTCCGGCCGCCCTGCTTCCGGCCCTCATTCAGCCAGGAGGAGGCAGGAGAAGAGGGAGGTTAAGTTGCTTCTTCCCTGCCTCTCCCCACCCCTGCCTGCCTGGTGCCAGGGAGGGCCTTCGCGGGGCTTCCTTGCGCTCCCGCCGGCCTTGCAGGCCCACCGCTGGGCCCCTCATGGGGCTCGGCAGTGGAGCTGCAAGGCCGGCGGCGGCGGCCAGGACTGTTGGGGGCGGGGTGTGTGGCCTTATGACACACTTCCGGTGATGTCAGGGGGTGTGGCATATGCTAATGAGTTAGGCTAATGAGTTCCCCTAGCTCTTTTTCTACGAAACGACCTCTGTAGTTCGCTAATATCTTTCATAAGTGCCAAGC
Source organism: Gekko japonicus (assembly GCF_001447785.1). Lineage (NCBI taxonomy): Eukaryota > Metazoa > Chordata > Lepidosauria > Squamata > Gekkonidae > Gekko > Gekko japonicus. Next base: position 571,097 of record NW_015172580.1, read on the forward strand.
TCAGTGGTTCTCAAAACTGTGGGTTGGGACCCCAAAGTGACTGTTAGCTCTCTTGCAGGCGGAAGGAGGAGGAACAGGGTGAGCTGGAAGGGGAGGCTGAAGGGCAATTTTTGGTTTGCCTGTGCTAAATGGAAAACAAAGCCTACTGCTCCATAACTATTGCTCCGCCTACTGCTTTAAAGCTAGCCTGATGTCATCAAATCTCAGAAGCCCTGGTTACTACTTAAGTGGGAAATCACCAAAGAAGTCCAGGGTGGCTCTGCAGAGGCAGGCAATGGCAAGCCACCTCTGAACATCCTTTGCTTTGAGAACCCTACAGGGTCACCCCAAGATGACTGTGAGTTGACAGCACTTTCCACCACCAAACATACAGAAACAGAATATGTTCCGTGTTGACTAATACAAGAGTCCCATGTTTTATGTCAGGGTAGAAGGACAGCATGGTGTTACTTTGCAAATGGCTCCTGAAGAATACCATGGGCTTAGAAGTGGGTCACACCAGAAAAGGTTGAGAGCTACTGGGCAGGCAACAGGAGGGGAACTGTGGGTTCACTGAGGATTTTGTAGGTTTATACAATGGTTGAATTGCCACCCACAGCAGCTTATTAAAGAAATTGGTAGTAGTTGCAGTAAGGCTATAGCCAACCTTCCTCACTAGATGGGCCAGCAATATTTCCAGGTAGGACCAAATCCTTTTCAGGCAATCTGTAGGAAGAAGGAATAGCTGGGAGGCCCTTGGCTCAATTTTAGCTTGGATAACATTTAATGGGCTACCTTGCTGATACAAAATGTGGTATTTATTTCTTCCATTCCAGGGTTGTATAGTTAAATGGGGGGGAAAATCTCTTGAAACATTCAGTACAATTGTACAACATAGTAAGGTAATGGATGGTGTAGCTGGAGATTAGAACTGCGAATTCTGGAGCACTGAAATAACATTCATCCAGATTGGTAACAGTTGCCTACCACCTGCATTTTAACTGATGATACTCAATTTTAACTTGGTAATCCTAGTGAGGTGGAATCACTAGGTATGTATACAAGCAAAAACAATGTACTCAAACACAAGCCCTCCCATGTCAATTATTTTCTTGGTTTTCCGTTGAGATCTGACCTGCTTTTCAGAAACATAGCCAGTTCATAAAGTGGAAGAGCTGAATTACTAACTTTTAAATGCACCTCTAGTACCTCTCCTTACTAAACTAAGCCCGGATTGTATTCTTCTGCCATTCTTCTGTGGAAGAATGGAAGAGGAATAAGCTTGGCTGGTTTCATTCCTCCTTGTAGCCCTACAATGATTTAGTTTTGTTTTGGGTTCTCTGATTTAGATTTGTATTCAGACCCACAAATATAAATCGAAGGACTCCAACCTTTTGTATTTTCTGTGCCCTACATTTCGTTCACCCACTATCAGCCCTCTTCATGTTTTGGTTTTTTTTTTTAACAATGTAAATACATTCACTCTGTAAAACACAGAAATAGAGAGAGATGATAAACACACACAATGGGTTTGATCCAGCCAGCTTTGTTGCTCAGTCATACCATATTCTCACCTTACCACAGTCCATTCCATATGACTTTTTCTGGTCCCAGGATACCCCTGCATAACCCTTTTGGGTTGTCCACCTTTGGAGACATTGGCTGGATCTAACCCATTGTTTGTGAAGAAGAAGAGGAGGAGGAGGAGGAGGAG
>NW_015172580.1:572998-575703 GCF_001447785.1 Gekko japonicus
AAGTTGGGAATCCAACCTGGTTCTCCCAGAGTAGAGTACACACACTTAACCACTGCACCAAACTGGCTCTCTGAGGCCCTGTTCACACGAGGCGTTTTGGGCCGGGAGAGGGACGGATCGGGGCTGCATCAAATGGGCGCGATCACACAGCAACATCTGGCAATCGTGCCGTGGCCGTCCCCGATCCGTCCCAACCGCCCGAAACGCGCATCAAAGAAGAACCACCTACCTGGGTGGTTCAATTGAATGGGCCGCGGCAAATGCGGCCGTGGGATCGCCGGAGCGTCTTTTCGCCGGCGCATCCCCTGCCCCCTGCCGTACTGCACATGCTTGAGCATGCGCAGTTCGGCAGCCTCCCCCTCCCACTCGTCTCTTCCTCCCCGGCATCTGATCGTGCCGGGGAGCGATGCACCGCGGCTGAGGGGATCCCTGGGATCCCGCCGCGGTGTCTCAAGTTTGGTGCGGCTCTGATTAGCCGCGTTTCAGCCGTCCTGTGTGGCAGGGACCTGGAACGGGAGAATAGGAATTGAGAAAATGAGACTGGTAGCACTTCACACCATACTTGAAGGAAGTTTGAGTGCTGAGTTTGAAGCCTTTTTAGGACTGCTTAGACTGAGAGAGGATGCATATGCAGCTGTATTGTTACAACTCATCCTATCAACATGGGGTGGCATATCAATATTACAATAGCTTCCTATACCACAAATAGTGGCTCTGAAGACTGTGACAGCTCAAAGCTGTTAAGCTGACCATTCTATACCAGGACATTAGAAATATAGAGCAAATTTATTTCAGTTAAGTCAATAAGTGATGCCTGCTCATTTCTTTCAAGGTGTTCCACCTGAGAGCTTTTGTTTATCCTGAACTGGCCTCTACACAGTGTGGTAAATCTAACCATCCTCCATCCAAGTCATTTTACTCCAGCCTGAGGAGACTTCCTCCCACCTCATCCATCAGAAGAACCACTTAAATTGGAGGAAGCCTCTTTAGACTGGAGGAAGCCTTCAGACTTTCAATAAATAAATGAACTCTGCTCACTGGAGTGGAAGGATAGGGGGAGGATCCACCCCACTATCTTCTGTACACCATTTATTTATTTATTTTATTAATTTCTATTTCTATCCCACCTTGCCTGACAAGCAGGCACCATCTCTGTAATGAGTCATGCTGATCTCTGTGTGCTTCTGATACACCAAACAAAGAGCTCCTCACGAGCATCCACAGCTTCCCGTGGGCACCACAGAAAAACAGCCTGTTTCGAGCATCAGCAACACACTAGCATCGATTTGCAGACTGGCCTCCCTCCCGAGGCAAAAGAGCCAAATGTAATCACAGAGATACTCGTGGTCAAATAGGAATGCAATACATTATGATGAAATGTTTGATGTGGACATTAATCTTGATTATGTATTTTGTTTACCGAGGTGAGATTAACAGTTTATCCTATAATGGGCCCTCTTAATCAAAGCATAGACACTCTCACTGCTATACATAGCTAGCAAATAAACCCTGAATAAGCCTTGTTTACATAAACACTTGTTCTAAACTTATTCAGCACATTTCCAAGCTGGAAGTATAATACTCTGTTAACTTCCTAATTCTTTCAACTTCAAGTATAGTTTGCTGCACTCTTGTTTACAATCTGTATATCTTTCTAGTGTAATGAAGTTCGGAAACCATTATAAGAAAAAGACTGAAGGATAAGAGATAGGTAGGTTGATAAATTGGTAGAGATAGTTAAACATATAGATTAACGGTGCATTCCTAAGCAGAGTTCTGCATTTTAAAAGTCACAGAAGCCAATGGGTTTAGAAAAAGAATAGAACTCTGTTTAGGATTACACGGCCAGATATAGATGTAAATACACACATACATGTACACACACATGTATACATTTCTCTGGTCTGGGGAGAGGGGAGACAACGCTACACAGCCAATCTGCCATCAAATCTGTTTCCCACGTTCTTTTAAATTGCCCATTTTGTACTAAGACCTGGGATAAATTTCTGGACTCCCTAGGGTTGCCAAGTCCATCTTCCACCCCCAGCGGGGGACTTTGGGGGCGTTCCTGGAAGGGGTGGGGCATCCCCAACGTGATGACGTCACGTTGGGGACGTCTGCCGCCCCCCCACCCGGCCGTGCGCTGGATCTCCAGAAACAGCAGTTCCCTGCACTTGAAGTAGCCGGCAGCCGGCGTTTCCCCTTTAAGAGAAGCTGCGTTTCCCTTTTAAGAACGAAGCTGGCTTTTCCCTGCAAGCTTGCAGAGTTCGCGCTTGGGATGAAACACGGGTTTCCCTTAAAGGGAGAGAGATGGGTGGCTGTGGGTGTTGGGGGTGGGGCTTCCCCCGACAGCCATCTGGCCGGCGGCGGGGAACCACCCCAAAAAAATGGGGGACCCCTGGCAAACCGGGGGGTTTGGCAACCCAAGGACTCCCTTCTTTTTACATGGTGTGGTCTCCCTGAGAGTGTCAAAGTCCAGTTGCTGCTACTCGGGGCAAAACTCTTCTATAACTTTTAATGTTGCCTGTTTTCTTCAATCTGTAATTCAAATAAGGGAAACTATAAACTGATCAGGTTTTTCTTTCCTTGCTGTTTGTTTGTTTGTTTGTTTGTTTGTATGACAGCCACATTTTTATGTATTCCTAAATTTTAATGTACTTTTCTCAGATATGCCAATAAAGGTTGTCTGTCTGTCACAGCCAATC
>NW_015172580.1:575995-579408 GCF_001447785.1 Gekko japonicus
CAGCAATCTTAATTCCCGCGTGTGATTCATATAGGCCAGCATTTCGCATGATGCATATATATATATATATATATATATATATATATATATATAGCATATATTTAAATTATATATATATATATATAGCATAGATTATATATATGTAGCATAAGACTACATCTACACTAGCACATGTAGCAATTGTGCAGTCAATCGACTATATGAAGGTCCCTTATTCCAAAGCAGACCACTGACTCGTCTGTTCAATATGATCTACTCTGACTGGCAGTGGCTCGCCAGGATTTTAGGCGTCATCTATACAGCAAAATAAAGCAGTATAATCTTGAGGTGGTAGAATGAGCCATGTATAGGAACATCCCATTTTAATGCTTCCCCACTGGAGTTAATGGTTCTAGCCTCACGGAGGGGACTATTCATACAGTGAAACTTCAAAAATGTGTAACAGCCGACCTGACCTGCATTCTGCTGCTTCAAGCCTCTGCCATCTCATTGTGTTTAGGGTTGCAAACTCTGGGTTGGGAAATACTGGAGATTTGGGGGTGGAGCCTGGGGAGGGCTTGCTTTGTCTCCACTACACCAGTCCAAAACACCCTACACAAAGGGTCGCGCAATCCACCAGACTCATTGTATGGTAAATATAGTAAACAGCCGGAATTAGTGTTGGACTTATGAGAAGCTGTGTTTATGCTGGTTATATAACACATCTTTTTGCGGTTTATTCTCCTTGGGTTTTGTATGTTGTGTTATGTAATGTATGGATTGTAACACATGAAAGAACATTGTGTTGTGTTGTGTTGTGTTACGTATTGTATGGACTGTAACGTATAAAAGAACAAAAATATTTTTTTTAAAAAAAGGAAGGGAGGAACCTCAATGGGTTTTAATGCCACACCCTCTAAAGCAGCCATTTTCTTCAGGGGAATGGATCTCTGTAGTCTGGGATTGAGCTGGAATACTGGGATCTCCAGGCCCCACCTGGAAGCTGGCAACCTTTCATTATTCTTCATGTATAGATGATACTCAAAAAAGGAAGACTTTTTTTTTACATTTCTTGGCTTTCTTACAAAGGGGGAAGTTGTCTTCCACTGAGGTATACAGACCTCCTGAGTGATGCTATGTAGAAATGGCAGAAGGCTGATGTGAAAGGTGATTCACTGCACACACAGAGAGTGTTGCAGAGAGTGTGTGAACTCATTCAGCAGCACAGAGAGGTGGCACTGAGTCTGGAAAACACTGCCTATCAGGCTGCTTTGAGTTTTGCGGGGAAAGAGGAGGAATCGGGTGGACTCACTGGCTTTGGAAAGTGCACTTTGTTGCTTGCAAATGGGAAGAAGTGGCAAGAAAAGTCTGAGACCAATTCTGCAAAAGCAGTTGTTGCACCCTTGGTCCCCCGTTTCCTCCGGTTGTACTGCTCAATTTCCCACCATTTGCTGCGAGGCCACATTTTGACCTACATCTCCCCCCCGATTTCCCTGACGTCTTCTTGATTCTTATTTTTTAGGATCAAGAAGATGCGGGGGAAATTGGGGGGAGATGCGGGTCAAAATGCAGCCACGCAGCAAATAGTGGGAAATTGAGCAGTACAACCGGGAGGAACAGCAGACCGAGGGCAGAACAACTGCTTTTGTGGAACCGGTCTGCGTTCTCTCCATGCCCTTATTAGGAAAATGCTGGCTACCTTATAAAAGTGAAACCATACCAAAAAAACCCAGAACAACATGAAAGAAAACCATGTATTGATTTTGACCCCCACCTCCCCCTGATTTGCCCCGTGTCTTCTAGACCCTTATTTTTTAGGATCAAGAAGATGTGGGGAAAATCAGGGGAAGATGCAGATTAAAATGCAGCTGGACAGCAAATAGTGGGAAATTGAGCAGTACAACCGGGAGGAACGGCAGACGGAGGGCAGAACAACTGCTTTTGTGGAACCGGTCTGCGTTCTCTCCATGCCCTTATTAGGAAAATGCTGGCTACCTTATAAAAGTGAAACCATACCAAAAAAACCCAGAACAACATGAAAGAAAACCATGTATTGATTTTGACCCCCACCTCCCCCTGATTTGCCCCGTGTCTTCTAGACCCTTATTTTTTAGGATCAAGAAGATGTGGGGAAAATCAGGGGAAGATGCAGATTAAAATGCAGCTGGACAGCAAATAGTGGGAAATTGAGCAGTACAACCGGGGCAAATGGGAGACCGAGGGCACAACAACTGATTTTGTGGAATCAGCAGGGGTCATTTCGTAGAAAAAGAGCTAGGGCAACTCATTAGCATAACTCATTAGCATATGCCACACCCCCTGACATCACTGGAAGTGTGTCATAAGGGAAATGACCTCTGGGAATCAGACTGAGTGTATTTGCTTCTCTACTAATACTGACCCCTGTTTCTGTCTCAGGATTTTACTACACAATGGCTTTTGCTTCTTGCTTTGTACTTCAGGCAGAAGTGGCCTAGTAGTTCAATATTTTTTTTCCAGGAGAGAGAAACCCCCAGATCTCACAGATTTTATAGCAGTTTAGCACAACAATAGCTATGGCTGATATGAGTTTGTGGGCATTTTAGATCAGGGAGGATAAAGACCTTCGTGATAGATTGGTGATATAGCAGGTTCTCGGGAAACTGTGATTTCCTAGTTTACAGAATACATTTGTGACTACGATGGGAGTGGAACGGGGAGACAGTTTAACAGTGCATTGCCAAGGAGAGTTATACTCTTCTAAGCCCATGGTTTCAATGGATTTTTAATGGTGTAATTCTGTTTAGGATTGCACTGCCACTTGGTCAGTTATCTCAGCCTCTGCCTAGCCGTTTGGCTCTTGGAGGGGCAGTTTGAAAAAAAGCCAGTCTCTTGCCTTTTGAAATTTGAAATAGTGTGATCATCTACTACATGTGAAGAGTTACAATACAAAGAGGTATAAAAATGAAATTATTTCCTTCTCTAGTATACATTGGTTATTGTATATTGAATACTATTCAATGAAAGAACTTTGTTGAAACGGCTACTTTTTTTTTTTTAGAAAGAGACATTTTAAACTGAGGGTTCAGAGGCAAGATTTTCCCTCCATTTTTCTTTCCCTTCTGTGATTCAGCTGCCCTAGTTATCCATTTTCTTCTTTTCTGAGGAATTCTGGCTGTCCCACCCTGTCACAGTACAATATTTTGGCTGTTTGCTAATGGGAGCCCCTTTTAACTTATACGACTTAAATGGCACTCGAGAAGTTTTTATATTCCAAATTATATTTCATTCAACATAGAGGGAAAAGGTCAGGTGAAATCAGGGGTAAAATTCCTGAGGTAACTCAATATAGATAACTCTGAGTACATGCACAGACTTTAGTTCTTATATTCAGGGGTTGTTTCGTAGAAAAAGAGCTAGGGGAACTCATTTGCATAACTCATTAGCATATGCCA
>NW_015172580.1:579590-605360 GCF_001447785.1 Gekko japonicus
CATGTGCCCCGCCCCCGTACCTCCCCCGGGGGAACTGTGTTCCCCCGCGTTCCCCCCCCCCCGAAATGACCTCTGCTTATATTTCAGGCTAATGAGACTTTCTTAAGTTATTCACAGTTACTTACATTTTTTATGTTGAGAGGCTTCTGTTCCAGTGTTTTCCCAGATACTCTAGTACACTTTCTTTGAGTATTCTCTGACTTGTTTAGTTTCCAGAAGGCTGGTACCCTCTTTCCAGTACCCAAATCCCTTTTCTTGAAACACCAGTACTCATAGGGTTGCCAGGTCCATTTGATGATGGGTGTGGAAAGTGTGGAAAGTGACGTACCCAGAAATAAATGCAACGTGCCTATGTGACCTGAAAGTGACATTGGCACATCCTTAATGTCAGGGGCAACATCTTTTTAACTGACTCTTAAGTTCTCCACAGACAGTTTCTAACCACACCAGACCAGGGATCTTTCCACTCCTCAGAGCTAACTCCCTGTTTGAATGGGTAGGGAAATTCTCTTCTCACTAGAAGATATGTCACCTTTCTTTGGCTCAAATGGGAGTGTATGCCTACTTTCCAAACTTGCTTGCCTACTTTCCCTCAGTCCTCCTGTCTGTGTTAAACTGCTCTCAGTCAAGGCTGAATTCTGAAACTGTCAGTACTCTTCTTAACTGGAACATAAATCAGACTCAGTTCTCAGCATCCACTTCAGAAGTCTTTCTCTGCTCAGATTATGCTAACCAATTAGATCTCTTAGAACAGCCTGCCACTCAAGGCTCTCTGTTTCTGTGAAGAATTAACCCTTCACAGCTGTTTGTATAGCACTTCTAAGCTTTTAAAAGTGCACTCCATCACAGAGGCATTCCGTCTGCTTATATATATAAACTTATCTAGGGGGGGGGGGTCACCTTACAGTCAAGGTCATCTTCCTTTTAAGCAAGTATGGTCTTTCTGAAATACTTGAGTAGAGATACCAGGGGCTGAATCTAGGACCCTTCTGTATGCCAAGCAGGTGCTTTACCACTTTGTCACAGTCCTTCCCTTAGAGTTTCCCGCCGCAAGTATATGCAGTGAAACAACCACAAGTACAGCTATCATGCATGTTTTACATCAAAGTTAGAAACCAGTTGTTGTCATACTTGAAATAACCTTCCCTATTCAACATTGAGTATTTACAAAAATTAAAGCTCACTACAATTGCAAACTCCTACACATAAACAAGTGTTCAAAGATAAACGTTAGTGATGCATGGGGTATGAAGACCTCATAGGCTACTTTAGCTCAGTGTGTGATTTAACCAAACTCAAGCATTTCCAAGACACTGAGTTCAATAGGAGAGCTAATATACTTAAGGATAGCTCTCTGAAAATCAATAAGACTAAAAAAGTATTTAAGATTGGCTGGATCTTCCACTTACTTTGTAAGTGTCGCAACAACGGATGCTGCAGCAGCATCTTTCATTAACCAGGGATTCATACTGCCATTGAGCTAATTAGTTGTCTCAGGCAGTCACAGGAGCATTAAGTATTTGAAGTGGCAGGCTGGTGACCACAATTATTTAAAGGATGATGAACAGCTCGCCCCTCAGGCTACATCTATGAAAAACCTGAGACGTGGCATGCTTTCTTCCTATCGGAATCCATTACATTTGGTATTGTAAAACTGCCACAAAATGCTATTTTGCCATCCCAAATGCAATACGGTCCTCAGGCTATGTGTGGCACTTTTAATGACTACAGAACTCTGAAAATGTTGACAGTCTATTTCTGCATGTGATACCAGTTGTTTAAAAGACCTAATAATGCTTTCTTGTTTAACCATAAGACAATGGATTACTTTGTGCACTTGATTCATAATTTGGTAATTAGAAGGCTCTTAACCTCTAGCCAGTCTCCAGTGAAAAGTACTATGAAACTTCCATGTTCTCAACGTGCAATGGTTTAGAAGCTCATGCTGCACTATTGAATAGAAACAACTATCCTTTTCACTATCAGCAATAATTTCTGGGATGTGAGATGAAAATCCCCGGTCTGATGCTGGGATCAAGCGAGAGGAAAACTAGGAAGATCCATGACCAGAACTTCCCATTTGTTGTTTTCATTTAAAGGTATACTTAAAAAGGTAAAGGTTCCCTTGCTCGAAAGCTTTGATTCAGAGCAGGAAATGGGCTCTGGGATTGGGATCTCACCAATGTCAAGATGGCTGTCAAGACAGCAGGCTGTCTTTCACTGATACTCCCATCCCTACCGCTCACGAACTTGTGCCCAAGCTTCTTTCCTTTTGATTTTAAGCTTTGAGATGGAGATCACATTCCTACCTACCTCCTAGCAAAGTACGAGTATAAATGCAAAGAGGGGGGTGAAGATGGAAAGTTAAGAGGCCCAGTAAGGCTTCACTTATTATATGTTAGTTGGGAATATCCTTGTAAGCTTGATCTTTGTACTTGAGAAGCAGATACAAAAAGAGAGATTTCCTCTGTTCCCTACAAAAATCCCTTTGCTTATTGTTGTTAGCTCATATTCCCAAGATTCTGCATTACTAAGGTTCTTGGTTTCCTTTGGATGTGTCCATAACAATGCATTAATTAATTAATTATTATATGGTAGTCTGTGTAGTATAGCCAGGAGATCCTAAGATTGTCTGGCAGCCAGAAGTTCTAGCTCTTCTAGCATTATGCACCACTAGGTGGCAAGCTAGACTTGTTTTTAAGGCAAGAAACATTTCAGAGATGGTTTGCCATTGCCTGCCCCTGGTATTCCTTGGAGGTCGCCCATCCAAATACTAGCCAGGGCCAACCCTCCTTAGCTTCTGAGATTTGACAGGATTGGGGTAGCCTAGGACATCCAGGCCAGGACATAACCATGCAGATTTGAGTGGAATGGGATAGTGCAGAAGACCAAAAAAATGGGGTATTTTCTTGGTTTGTTGCAATCTTTTCTACTCTGCTCACACAGGACGAAACTTTGAAAGGTGACAATAGTGTGTCCAGAGTTTAAGTCAGAATGGGTGAACTGCTGGAATTTGGAATGGTCAAAGTTTGACCCTCAAACACCTGTCAACTCGGCTCCCTACCCCACTGCTTGTGAGCAGGGAGCTGACACCCCACTGAGCTCTTGCACTGCACATAGAGAGACCCACCCAAAGATCGTGTAGACTGTACAGTAGAGTGCAAGATAGAATAAAAAAAGAAAATCAAACGCAAGAAACTGAAGGTCTTGGAACAACCCAGGATGCACCATGGTTGCAGGCACCGCTGTCTGAGAAAAGCTTGCAGGGTTTGAGCAGTGGAAATAACCGAATCCTCTGCAGCAGTCTGGGTCGCTCACTGGATTACACCCTTTGGTTCTGCCTAACATCTTCACTGTGTTATGTCTGGCTTTTCTCAAGTTGGCGGCAGGAAAATCGGGCTCTGATGCAGCTAAATGAAGTAAATTAGTGCTATTTTAGGTGTTTATCCTACAAGCCTTGTCCCCAGATGCCTCTTTCAGCACAGCCTGGAGTGCTCACAGGTGGGTTACTTCAACCTCTGCTCATCAGCAGCAAGTAGCTACCATCTGCTATTTTTAAGCAAGCAAAACCCATAAAATATGCAAAGCTGATTAAAATATATGAATGCTGGATTTTTAAAAACTAGCACTTTTCCTCTTGCCATTAAAACCAGCTTAACTGCACTGGATATGTATATATATATTTTTTAAACTGATGAATCCATATTTAAAAGATTAGAAGTGATTCTTATATAAATAGTAAGAAAGGAACATTAAACAGGACTTGAAACATTTATAAAAATATTAGTTAATCAAAACAATGAACATTAAGTCTAAATATGCTTTAAAAACCAATTTCTTTTATCTTCGGGTGGGGTTTCCCCTGCTTTTGGGGGTCCCAATCTACTGCCGCCCAGCTGGCCAGTGGGAGAGCCCCAACCCCAAGAGCCCTGCCCCTGCCAGACATGCCCAGGGCAATGATGTCACCTGGAGGTATGCAGACGATACCACTCTAATGGCAGAAAGTGAAGAGGACCTAAAGAGCCTCCTGCTCAGAGTAAAAGAGGAGAGCGCAAAACTGGGCTTGAAGCTCAACATCAAAAAAACTAAGATCATGGCATCCGGCCCCATCACTCCTTGGCAAATAGAAGGGGAAGTCGTGGAAGTGGTGACAGACTTCATGTTCCTGGGATCCCAGATCACCGCAGACTGTGACAGCAGCCATGAAATTAAAAGACGCCTGCTCCTTGGGAGGAAAGCGATGGCGAACCTAAACAACATTATAAAAAGTAGAGACATCTCCCTGCCAACAAAAGTCCGCATGGTCAAAGCAATGGTATTCCCAATAGTCATGTATGGCTGCGAGAGTTGGACTATAAGGAAGGCCGAGCGCTGAAGAATAGATTCTTTTGAACTATGGTGCTGGAGAAGACTCTTGAGAGTCCCTTGGACTGCAAGAAGAACAAATCAGTCAATCCTCAAAGAAATCAACCCTGACTGTTCCCTGGAAGGCCAGATAATGAAACTGAAGCTAAAATACTTTGGCCACCAAATGAGAAGGGAGCACTCACTGGAGAAGACCCTGATGCTGGGAAAGATTGAAGGTCAAAGAAGACGGGGACGGCAAAGGATGAGATGGTTGGACAGTGTCAGCGACGCAACGAACATGAAATTGAGCCAACTTCAGAAGACAGCGGAAGACAGGAGGGCCTGGCGGGAGCTGGTCCATGGGGTCGCGAAGAGTCGGACTCGACTGTGCGACTGAACAACAACAACTGGACTCAAATCTTGCACTTGTAGTATCAGTTATCAAAATTTCTCTGGCACATGCATCAGAGCCATCCAGTTGGCAACTGGCAGGGTAATGATCATTTAAAGGGACTACTCCCCTGCTAATGTTTCCAATCAGAGCAGCTTCTTTCAGTTGGGGGGGGGAATGATTTGGCCAGAATCAGACCTCACTTCTGTAATAAGTTGTACAGGCACACATGTAGACTGAATGCCAACTGCCATAAGCAAGACTGTGCTTCCAAATGAGAAATCCTTGCTCCCAGGTAGGTATGAGTTACTACGTGACCTGTCTTGTCATAAGTCACATTGCTCACAGGAGTAGACCTCTTGGGTGTATTGTTACATTTGCATATAAGTGGCTGAAGTTAATGTGTTTATTGGCCCTGTGTGTTTCAAAGTAGCAGATCAATATTCATTGAGGAAGCTGTGTTAAACAAAGCATTAAGCACAAATATGGGGAAATCAATTAACTGAAAGATAAAATGTCTTTCGTGGTAATTATATACTGAGTGCATAACTAATGTGTATTTTATCATTCTTTTGCAAGCAGACATGGGATTTGTAAATCTAAATTTGATCTAGTGATAACAGCATGCAAGTTCCCTGCAATGCTGTATGTACCAGAAGCCAGATCATATATTTCATTAATTTTTAAGCATTATGATATTGAACAGGTTTATTTGTAAGACTTTATAGCCTGCCTGTGTGAATACAGTAAAGGTAACACTGGAAAGCTCAAAGGGCAGGAGTTTTATGAGTTTGAAGAACATCTGAAATTTCACTTGGAAGAAAGACCCAAAATGTGCCTTTCCTTAGAATCATACAGCAGGGGGAAAGTAGGGATGCCCGCCTCTAGGTCATCTCCAGACTACATAGATTAGCTCCCCTGGAGAAAATAGATCCTTTGGAGGGTGGACTCCATGGCATTGTACCCCACCGAGGTCCCTGTCCTTCTCAGGCTCCATCTCCAAATCTCAGGCAACCCAACCCCCCCATCAGGCAACCCAGGCAACCCAACCCAGGCAACCCAATCCCCCCATCCGCCACCGGTGGCCAGGGAGGACCTGGCAACCCTAGAGAAAACAGAGCAAAGCTGGGCTTAGGTCAATACCATCCCACACACCTAATTGCATAGTTGAAGAGGAGAAGGGAGAAACAGACATTAGGAGGCTGTAATGAATTTTGCATGGGCTGATCCTGAAGACAGGTTTGGAAACATCAGTTGGTAAAAAAAAATGCAGCATTCTTTATGTTATCTGGAGAAAGCCAGCAAGCATATCCCACCTGTTATAAGAGCATTCAAATGACTGCCCATGTATTTCTGAGTTATTCAGGGTGCTGGTTCCATCAGGTGGTTGGCCTGGGACACATTTACCTGCAGGACAGCCTCTCCCGGCATGTACTCTTGTGACAACCATGTTCTGCTGACCAGGGTTTACTCAACATTTTCAATTGCCTTTGCCTGCTTGTGGGCATTTTTCAGAGAAGTGGAATATCCTTTAACAGTTAAAACAAACATCTACATTGTTAACATTTTACAAAGGTTGCAGTTGTTATAGGAGGGCTTTGTCCAGTTAAGGAATGTATGGTTTTTATGGGTCTGAGGTTGGCTTGTTTTGTTTTGTTTTTAGTAATATCATGGCTGCTTGTTTGTAATTATCACTGTAATTTGTCTACAGTTCATGACTGGAGAAAGGAAGGTTTAAAAACACTCTTAATATTTTTTTAAAAAAGTAAAATCACCCCCTTGTGCTACAGGGAAGGTCATGTGGGAATGGGATGTTCAGTTAGCATTTGGAAGTTAGAACCTCACCAACACAGGAAACGGGGTATTTTTTATTTTATTTATTTTTTTGTTTTATTAGATTTGTATCCCACCCTCCCCGCATAGCAGGCTCATACAGGCATGCTAATTAGCTGAGAGACTGACATGGATCCAGGTGTCAAACCACTGTAGGGTTGCCAGGCCCCCGGTCCAGGCAGGGGTTCCCCCACTTTTGCAGGCCTTTCTGCTGCCAGCCACCTGGCTGGCAGGGGGGAGGGAAAGGCCCACAAAGGGCACCCAAAACTCTATGGTAAAATTGAGCTCAAAACTAGAGCATCCCCTCCCTGATATCGGCAACGCAATGACATCACTTCTGGGTGATGTCATCACCAGTGTTCCCTCTAAGCTGAGTTAGTGTGAGCTAGCTCACAGTTTTTTAGCCTCCAGCTCACACATTTTTGTCTCCGCTCAGGAAGGAGGGCTCCAGAGCAAACTGATTGATGCAGTAGCCAAATTGCTTGCTCACAACTTTAATGCCAGTAGCTCACAAAGGAGAATTTTTGCTCTCAGGACTCCACAGCTTAGAGGGAATATTGGTCATCACGGTGCGTATGCTTTGCCCACACACCAGAAGATCTCAGAATGGACCCGCAAGCCCCCTGCTGGAAGCCTAACAACCCTAAACCACTGCATTTACAAAATAACAACCGCAGTGTCTTTTTAAGATGTAAGAGCCTTGCGGGGGGAGGGCAGCAGCACATAGTAGTGGGGAACCACCAGTCCAGTGAAAGCTGCTAAAATCTTAAATTGTGGTGCAACAATTTATTTAATTTATTCATTTTATTTCCATACTGCCTCTTCAGAGTCCTGCTCAAGGCAGCTTGCAATTAATACCTACAATATAAAAAACCCCTCATTTAAAAAACAAGCTATTAGACATAATAAAAACTGTCCATAAAACATTAAAAAGCTGATCAGATAAAGCCCCTAACTAAAATGGAACTGAATTTATTAGTGCTCGTCACAGTATAAGTGTCCTTCAAACCAGGGGTCATTTCGTAGAAAAAGAGGTGCAGGAGATCATTAGCATAACTTATTTGCATATACCACACCCCCTGACATCGCTGGATGTGTGTCAGAAGGCAACACCCACCACTCAGGCTCCACTGGACTCTTTCGGATTGCTAGCTATTGGGGGGGGGATGTGCAGATCTGCCCTCACAGAGGAGGGAGACCTTGTACCTGAAGGTGGGCGGGGGGGCTCTGCAACTTACCTGGCTGCTTCTTGCTCCTCATGGTCTAACTGAGGGCTGCTGGGAGCAGGGGGCGGGGCTTGTTGCATGTGCCCACCCCCTGGGCTCCTTACTGCCGGAGCTCCACTCCTGTGCGCTCCCGCAGGAAATGACCCCTGCTTAAAACATATTTTCAGGGCAGAGCTCCTTCTCCTACAGAAAAAGGGAGTAGCAGCCTTCCAACCGACACCCTGCAGTCTTGGTCACTCAGCAGCTCTTTGCTGCTGGCTTCCCTTCTCTGCCACCTCATTTCTCCCATGAGTTGGCCTGACGTTATTTTCTCAGTTGCCTCCCTTCTTCTTTCCTCTGCTACTAGTGGAAGCTTCACTTCCTCTGACTAGGCCAGCTCTGCCACTACTTCTTTTACAGTGGGAGCTCCACCCCTTCCTTTCACTTCCTCCACCACCTTCCCCTTCTCCAAGTCCCTGACCTTTACCAAGTCTTCCCCACTTTCATTGTGTTGTGTCTGAGCAGGGCTGGAGCATCACTCGACATGGATCCAGCCTCTCCCCCCTTCCTGAGGCCCACATTGGAGTCAGCAGCTGAATCCCTGCCTGCAGGGGTAATGAACTCAGCTGTGCCTGCCCCTTGTTCACTGGCTTTGGTGGGCTCTCCCAGGATGGGAAAATCCTGCTTCACAGCCTTCCATGTTCCAGACGAGCTACTCTTGGATGATTTGGCTTTCCCATACCATTCCCTGTGTTGAAGGTGCACCAATAGGTCAGTAGTGTTGTCAATGGCCAGCTGATGCCCCATAGATGGTGATGGGGTGGGAAAAATTCACACAGGATAGCCAGTGCCAACCCACCTACGTTGCCAAGTCCTTCCTGGCAACTGGTGGGGGATGGGGGGGACTTACTGGGAGTGGGCGGGAGGCCCAGCCAACATTGCAATGACATGTCTACATCACTTTTGGTGTGACCCAGAAGGGACCCCATCATGCAGCAACATCAGGGTGACACACCGGTATTTGGGGGGGGGGAACTCTGTGGTATATTTGGCTTCTAACATAGAGTTTTTGCCCAAATACTAGAGTGTTGCCCTGATATTGCCAACATGATGATGTCACTTCCAGGTCACATCAGAAGTGGGGGAGACATGTCACTGCAACATCAACTGCACCTCCCCTTTTTCCAGGTAAGTCCCCCCCCCGACAGCCAGCTGATCAACAGCAAGGTGGTGGGGCCTGGCAACAGGAAGCCCACCCTCCACTAGGGGTCTGACAACCCTAAGCCCACCACAGGATGGCACTGCCCACGATGCAATTCTCTCTAACATTTCTGCCCCTCTGTAGTCATAGCATTTTCCCTTGATGGTGTTTACCAATGGTAAGTATTCTGAGAGGCACAGCAAGACAACTATATTCCTGTGGCTGTCAAAATGCAGCCCTCTGTGCCCTGACCTGGATAGCCTAGGCAAGTGTGATCTCATCGGATCTCAGAAGTTAAGCACAGCCGACTTTGGCATGTACTCAGAATGGCAACCTCCAAGGAATACCAGAGGCAGGGCGCAGAGACAGGTTAATCAAGCCACCTCTCTGAAAAATGGCCAAGCTACCAGTAGGGGTCGCCAGAATTCACCATGACTTCCAGGCAAGCATACAAAAAAACAACAACCAGACACACACAAATTTTTTTTAAAAAAAAATGCAATCCTCTGTGCAGGCTTTGCCATGTTGCCAACCTTCCTTGGTGCTCCCTGTGCCTACTGTAACTTTGTCTGTTTCTTCACAGTACCAAATAGCTCCTTTTCTTGTATAATTCGACTGCCTCCTTGGAGTGACAAATGTCTCCAGTGCCAGCTCTTTTGTGAGAAATACATTTTCTATAAAACTTATTATTTTTTTGTCCTATCTGCCTGAACTTCAATAAGTGATAACTTCAGAGAGGTGCTGTTAGTGCTCCATGACCTGGGAGATCCTGAAGGTGAAGCTGCAGCTTGCACTGAATTGCGATTGGAGGCAACAGGCCTATATGCAACATGTGCAAATTTGAGGTTTGCTTTCTTAGCACTTCTAATGAAAGAAGTGTTGTCTATATTTGAACCAGGTAATGCAGCACTGCAAGACAAAGACATGCACTTAGGGAAAGCTGCTGAAGTGGTAAATGCTTGCATTTCTGTCCTCAAAGACAGAAGAAGTAAAGCAGACATTCTCTTTGAAGAGCTTATGGGGAAAACAGCTGCAATATGTGAGGAGAATGAAATACCTGTTGATACAGTGGAAAGGGGAGTCAAAAGAAAAAGGAAGGATAAACATTTCCAGGATTTCATTGTAGAAGGAAGTGCCGGAACCAGCCGCAACATGTCCTCTCCTATGTACCTAAAACAGGTTTTTGTTGAAGTCCATGACTACTCCATTTCAGAGGCTGAAACTCGGTTTTCTAGTCGCAATGTGGAATACTTATCTGCTTTGGACTCACTGATTCCCAATTCAGACTCCTTTTTAGAGGTGGAAGCAGTAAAGCCTATCCTGCAATTACTACGTGTTAATGAGGATAACTTTGCTGCAGAAGCAGATCTCATTAAAAGAAACATAGCACCAACAAATCCACAACTGAAAACAGAGAACAGCATCCACAATGCTCTTGCTGTGCTATTTTCCTATAAAGGTGCATTCCCCAATGTATACAAAGTCCTTGCGGCTGCTGTGACTTTTGGAGCCTCCACCGCTACATGCGAGTCAGCATTCTCCTGCCTTACTCGTGTTCTGCAACCACAGAGGCTGACAATGTCCCATCTCCGGAAAAACAGTTTAGTGCTGCTTGGATATGAGAAGTCACTCACAAATCAAATTGATATAGATCTATTCTTAGAAAAATTTCGTTCCCGATCACGTCGGCTATTATTGTGATAATAAATAATAAACTTGAAACATTTGTGCAATAAATCACTTGTATTTATTATTTAGTTATTATTTAGAAGTATGAGCATGGCATGGCAGTACCACACAAACATATAGTGTTGGGCAGTGTTTCCTCTAAGCTAAGTTAATGTGAGCTAGCTCACAGTTTTTTAACCTCCAGCTCGCAGATTTTTGTCTTAGCTCAGGAAGGATGGCTCCAGAGCAAACTAATTTATGCGACAGCCAAATTGCTTGCTAACAACTTTAATGGCAGTAGCTCACAAAGTAGAAATTTTGCTCACAAAACTCCACAGCTTAGAGGGAACATTGGTGGTGGGCCCCCCGAGAAAAACATGGGCCCCCTGAGCAAAAAGTTGTTAGCTACGGGCCTGCTTTCACTTCCTCTACCACCTTCCCCTTCTCGGAGTCCCTGACCTTTACCAAGTCTTCCCCACTTTCATTGTGTTGTGTCTGAGCAGGGCTGGAGAATCACTGGGCATGGATCCAGCCTCTCCCCCCTGCCTGAGGCCCACACTGGAGTCAGCAGCTGAATCCCTGCCTGCAGGGGTAATGAACTCAGCTGTGCCTGCCCCTTGTTCACTGGCTTTGGTGGGCTCTCCCAGGGTGGGAAAATCCTGCTTCACAGCCTTCCATGTTCCAGACGAGCTACTCTTGGATGCTTTGGCCTTCCCATACCATTCCCTGTGTTGAAGGTGCACCAATAGGTCAGTAGTGTTGTCAATGGCCAGCTGATGCCCCATGGATGGTGATGGGGTGGGAAAGATTCACACAGGATAGCCAGTACCAACCCACCTACGGTTGCCAAGTCCTTCCTGGCAACTGGTGGGGGATGGGGGGACTTACTGAGAGTGGGCGTGAGGCCCAGCCAACATTGCAATGACACGTCTACATCACTTCTGGTGTGACCCAGAAGGGACTCCATCATGCAGCAACATCAGGGTGACACACTGACACTGGTATTGGGGGGGGGGACTCTGTGGTAAATTTGGCTTCTAACATAAAGTTTTTGCCCAAATACTAGAGTGTTGCCCTGAGATTGCCAACATGATGATGTCACTTCCAGGTCACATCAGAAGTGGCGGAGACATGTCGCTGCAACATCAACTGCACTTCCTCTTTTTCCAGGTAAGTCCCCCCCCCCGACAGCCAGCTGATCAACAGCAAGATGGTGGGGCCTGGCAACAGGGAGCCCCCCCTCCACTAGGGGTCTGACAACCCTAAGCCCACCGCAGGATGGCACTGCCCACGATGCAATTCTCTCTAACATTTCTGCCCCTCTGTAGTCATAGCATTTTCCCTTGATGGTGTTTACCAATGGTAAGTATTCTGAGAGGCACAGCAAGACAACTATATTCCTGTGGCTGTCAAAATGCAGCCCTCTGTGCCCTGACCTGGATAGCCTAGGCAAGTGTGATCTCATCGGATCTCAGAAGTTAAGCACAGCCGACTTTGGCATGTACTCAGAATGGCAACCTCCAAGGAATACCAGAGGCAGGGCGCAGAGACAGGTTAATCAAGCCACCTCTCTGAAAAATGGCCAAGCTACCAGTAGGGGTCGCCAGAATTCACCATGACTTCCAGGCAAGCATACAAAAAAACCCCATACACACAAAAATTTAAAAATGCAATCCTCTATGCAGGCTTTGCCATGTTGCCAACCTTCCTTGGTGCTCCCTATGCCTACTGTAACTTCTTCACAGTACCAAATAGCTCCTTTTCTTGTATAATTCGACTGCCTCCTTGGAGTGACAAATGTCTCCAGTGCCAGCTGTTTTGTGAGAAATACATTTTCTATAAAACTTATTATTTTTTTGTCCTATCTGTCTGAACTTCAAAAAAAAAAAGCAGGAAGGATGCCTTGGGTGATGGTTACAATTCTTGAACATTTCATCCTAATTAGATGGGAGGAGGGGAAATGTTACAGGCAGAAATGTGTTTTTCTTTTTCTAGCCTATGAAAGAGGATTTTTTCCCTCCTATCTGCTTAAAATTTATCAAAGAGGATTCTTAGGCAAAGATTTCAAACCCTGAACATTTAATTTCAGTTGGAGGCAAACAAAGAAATTACAGCCTGACATTATCCATTTCCCATTAAAATGTGTCCCCAATAAAAACAATATAAAACAAAAATTGAAAATTAAATCAATGGGCTGGATCCAGCAGAAGATTTCCACTAATGGAAAGGGGATGATTTTGGCTGACTCCCTCTCCCACTGCAGGCCTTCAGCGACCCCTCTTCATGCTTTTCCTGGGGATTTCTCCCCACCAACAGCATTTGGGGGGGGATTGGGGACTGGAGCAGGGAGATGAGGAAGTCCTGCTCTGCTGTCAAAAAAATTCCTTTCATCCCTGGAGATTTTCCACAGGATCCAAGCCAATGCAATAACAAATTAGATGCAAATGAATAAATTTTGATGAAATTGAAAAAAAAAAAGCATATCCTTACTATCAGGAATGCAACAAAACCGCTGTACATTTCTGTGTGTGAACAGGAAGGCAAAAGCAGGGGTAATGTCAAAGTCCTGATATGCCACAAAACATTTTTGGTGGGCGGCATTCAGTTTGTGCCGATCGGCTGTCAAGTATGAAAAATGGCACATTGGGAAGCTGCTATGCATGATGGCTTTCTAATAAGGCAAAAAAAAGGACCTTTATTCTCCTTGGATATTATAGGCTGCCTGCATTTTTACGTCTAAAAGATTTGCCTGCTTTTGGGAAGACGAAAATGAGAATCGGTCTTTAAATCCTAAAGGCATTTTAGTTCCAAATCTTAATGGAATTTTTAGCCAAACACAATTGGATCCAGCAAAACTAGACGATAACACCCTCTTTTTGTTACATGAAAGGCTTTGGAGTTTTGAAGCCATTCAAGTGAAAGGGAAAGTATCGTTCGAAACAACAGGTAGCTGGACCTCGGTGCTCTGACAGACATGTTCTCTGGAGAGAAAAAAGCAATTCAAAACTGTCTCTTCTTGAGATTTATAAATTACATCCTTTCAACCAAGGATTATTGTTGTAGGTTTTGTGAGGTACATTTGTCACTGCTGAGTGAAGCCAGAGCATCATTACTTACTTTATGGGAGCCAGGCAACCTCACATATTAGTGATTGTACCACTTTGCAGGATGCTAAAAAAGTTTTCCATAGCTCCACTATACTCATATCAGCTGCAACTGAGGCAGATGAATCTCAGGTTCTAGGTCAGCGTTGAATATTCTCCCATTTTTATTTTTGAGATGAACGTTACAGTTTGGGGGATAGGTGTTGTTTTCAAAAGTTATTCAGATAATGAGAATCTTCATCTTTTTCAGTTCCATTCAGTGCCATTGTGTTCTCTATCTGCTGTTGGGGTGTTACTACTAATTTTGGATTAGTCACATGGGCAATCCCAGCTAATCAGAAATCATGCAGTGACTGAGATGATGTTACGACAGATGCAGACAAGCAAAGTCAGGTGAAAAAGAGGGGCTAAGAATACATAAGTGAATATATATGTAGGAACTGCTGAAAAAAATAACAAAAGGCAACTTCCACATTGCTCAAAATGTTTCTGAAAATGCCCTCTGTGGCCATTGCTAGGCAACCACAACAGTATTGCCAGTTGAAGCCTTGGTTTCTGTTAGTAAATGTCAGGAGGAGGGAGAAGGCCCTTTCCTGTGCTAGTTTAGCTTTTGAGGGAGAGACAATTTATGGCATCAGACCTGGAAGTAGGGTTGCCAGACCCCCCCAGTGAAGGCAGGGATCCCTTGGTTCCAGGCCCCATCTCCCTGCCACCAATCAGCTGACCAGCGGGGGCAACTTACCCCAAAAAACATGGAAAATCCTCCCAGGTACAGTAACATGTCTACATGTATCCCACGTGACCTGGAAGTGACACTATCACTTCTGAAACATCAGGGGTGACACTCTGGTATTTTGAGGGGAAAGTCAAATTTACCATAGAGTTTTTGCCCAAACACCAGAGTGTTACCCCGGCATCCCAGAAGCAAAGCATCACTTCCAGGTCATGTGGCCAGTGATGTGGACATGTTGCTGTAGGTTAGATGGGCTTCCCTGCTGCTCCCAGTAAGTCCCCTCCCCGTCCCCTTACCTGGAAGCAACCATACCTGGAAGCAATTACTGGATGACTTGCTAAAATGGAATTTTCATGACTCACCTAGGCCAAGTTGCTTGCTACTGTTCAACAGTAGCCATCCCACAAAAGCCAGTGTGTTGTAGTGACTAGAATTTCTGACTAGGATCTGGGAGACCCAGATTGTAATGCGGAGGCTTGCTGGGTGACCTTGGCTTAGCTTAACCTACATCACAAGGTTGTTTCAAAGATAAATTGGAAGCAAATTATGTAAACCACTTCGGGTCCCCATTGCAGGGAAAAAAGCAGGGTGTTAATGTAGTAAATAAACAATAAATATAGCTGAAGATGAAGCACAGATAAAAGGTTGGTGGGTGGGAAGAAGAGAAGGAAGGAGGGAAAGGACAGGATGTGGGGGCTTTCAGGAAAGAAAAAGAGGAAATAGGAATATGCCCTCCACCAAGTCCTTGTGGTTCCCCCACTTTTTAAAAATCTAATTGCAAAGATTCCTGGTAAAATAGAACAATGCCGTTTGGATGGGATTTTGGTGGTGGAAAATGCCATCAAGTCGCAGGGAACATATGGCAACCCTGTAGGGTTTTCAAGGCAAGAGACATTCCGAGGTGGTCTGCCACTGCCTGCCTCCACATCATGACCCTGATATTCCTTGGAGGTCTCCCATCCAAATACTAGCCAGGGATGACCCTGCTTAGCTTCCAAGATCTGACAAGATCGGGCTAGCCCCGGCTATCCAGCTCAGGGCACTGGGATCATAGAATGGGGGGAGGGAACAAGACCAATGCAAGTAAACATCTGTTTAAGGCACAAAGACAATCAGTGAATGAAAAACATTATCCCTAAAAAAGTAATCTCCTGAGCTGATTCATTACATTGCAGCTCTGCTCCCACTACAAGAATGCTTTACCAAGCAGTTAAGTTTTGCATATTTTGCAAAACAATAAAGGCATAGTCTCACAGGAATGTTATTAATCCATCAAAGTCGGAGATCCTGTGCCTGAGCTGGGGGCGGGGGGAATGGGACTAGGGATCCAACTCCCAACTCTTGACCAAGACCAGCATCAACAGGTAAGAGTGTGGGCATGATCTTGGATGCCTCATTATCAATGGAGGCCCAAATCGCAAATGTTGCCAGATCAGCATTTTCCCATCTTCGTCAGGTCAGGCAACTGGTTCCCTACCTCTCTCCCCGTGAAATTTGAAATGTGACATTTGTTTTGTAGGAATTCTAACAGAGAAGATTGTAGTGTAAGAAATGAAGTGAGACATACGTACTCCCCCCCCCCTCTACTGAAGGACCTCTCTCTAGACCACATTGGTGGTTCTGCCCTCAGGTGCTAGGATCACCAGGCTGTTTGATGAGCTCACTCTGGAGCAGGCCACATAGAACGGTCCATTTAAGAAGCAGTCGCTTGTTAAGTCAGCTCCTGCTACCTTCCACAAAAGTGATGGTCTCTCTACTTGTGTTCCTGGATTGATTTGTTCATCTGGAGACTGTGCTTTCTGAGCACCTCAGGGTGATCTTGCCGGTATTTGGCCTGCACAGCTCAGTGCACTGCAGGAGTACTATGTGCAAATGTCTTTGCTGCATTCCTAAGTTGCCTCCTCCTTGTAGCATTGGTGTATATGGCTCGACGTTTGCCACGAGCTTTCTTGGGGGCAGTAAGAGGTGAGAGGTGTGAGGGGGAGTTGGTGTGAGGGAGTGGTGATGTGGTGAACATTTCTTCAGGTTCATGAGGGAGGCACACATCAAAATGGCTCCTGGAAATGTCCTTAACTATCTCCCCATAAATACTCATTAACTCAATTGCCATGCTGGCTTTTTTGAAAAATGTCTATTCATGAGACTTGAATAGCTGATTTCTGTAACTGTCCTCAACCGTCTGTAGTCTCTTCTAGCTGTGTTTTTACCTCAGAACATTGAGATCCACAGCTGAGAATCAGAGGGCAGTGGGTGCAAGTAGGCAGGTTTTACCTCAGAACTCTGAACTACACAATTGACCAACCGGGGATGGGGCGGGCAAGGAGGAAGCAGCCTGCCAGGCCCATGGAAAACAATTGGGGAAACACGTTTTGCCCCTTTTTTACCCAATTAAGGGCCATGTTTCTCAGAAATCTCTTCGGGGGGGGTTGACGTCATGGTGTGAGTGTACTCCCCTTATTTTGGTTTTTTTGGTGTAGGGATTTGGCTTGGGCATTGAATTGGGGGGGCATACACCTCCCCTTTTTTTACAAAAATGCTTCTCATTTATGTTACATTTAAGAAGTGGGACATAACTACGTATTCAAAACACCATCTGAGCAATCAGATATTAAGCAAGTTCATATGAACCAATTTTCTATAACCCACATTGTAATAAGTTAAATAACCTAATAAAGGAAACCAGTTTTCTAAAAATTTGGCATATATTTCCATTGTGGGTGGGAATGTGGCTAACCTGAGCCAGCAGCTCCGCTTAGGTGATCCTCCTGGGGTGGTGTCCCTGATGGATTAAAGTACCCTGGCCTTGCTCCTACACCTGACAGACACCGGCCTGTCTGGTGTTGGGGGGGATTGTATTTAAAGGCATCAGGGAGGCTGGGCCAGCAGCAGGGCTAAGGCAATCCTGCTGAGCAAATCTCCCCGGTGGCTGTAAGCATCCCACCTCCTCTCCTAAACCTGACAGGCAGCTGCCTGTTCAGTGGAGGAGAGGGAGGGGGAGGAATATTAGAAGCCACTGTGGAGGCAGGGCTGGCAGGTTCACTAAGGTGTTATTGCTGGGGCGGGCTCCCTCATGGCTTTAAGCACCCTGCAATCACTGCTGCACCTGACAGACAACCAGGGTTCGGTGAGGAGGTGGGGGTAGTGTGTTGGAAACCAACAGAGAGGCTGGGCCCGCAGCATTACTGCACCTCACAGGTGGTTGTTGGCCATTCCTGATTTCCTCAACTGTCATTAGCTCTGTGCAGTTTTCTGTAACTGTTTTTGTTTTACCTCAGAGCACTGATCTCTGCATCTGAGCAATGGGAGGGGGTGCAAAGGAGGCAGCAGCCTGGCAGCCACATAGGAATCAATGGGAGGAGCACATTTTACCCCTTTTGACCCCCTTAGGGGTTGAATTTCTAAAAATCCCTTCTTAGTGAGCATCTATATCATGGTAGGAGCGCACTCCCCAAATATCGTGTTTCTAGGTCCAGGGGTTTGGCCTGGGCGTTGATTTTACAGTGAGGGGACTTTCTTTTATATATATAGATTTGAGTTTTTAACAGTTGTTTATCCTTACATTTTAACTATGGTATCCTATTGTTTCATTCTACTGTTGTATCCTGCCCTAAACCTGCTATGCAAGGGAGGGAGAGCTAGAAATCAAATAAATAAATTCCAAAAACGAGGCACAAACACTGTAGAAGTCGTGCCTCTGGTCATTACCACCTCACCTCAGGGGGGGGCATAGAGAGCAGGGTTTCAGAAGAGGATTTTAATTGGTAGGCTACACAATATGGGTGGATGCAGTCCTTCAAGTACCCTGTCCCCAGGCCATTTAGGGACTTAAACTGTCTGAACCAACCATCATTTTGGTACCTCATTGTCTAGTTTCATATTCCTGTGAAACAGAAGGCAGCAGAGGCAACATCCTCTATCTGAGCCAGGAGAACTGCTTATTCAATACCTGAGATCTTTCAGATTTCTTTATACTGCTATCAGATTGATTTCCTAATATGACTCACTTTAACTCCAGTATTTAATTCCAAAGAATCACAACCTTTTTGAATGACAAATGACTGAAATCCAATACACATTTTTGTGTGCTCCTACAAAATTTAACTTTTGGTTTGTACAAGCTGTTTGTCAGTGATAGCCATAAAACTTACAAAACTAGAATAAGTTATTTGTTTACCATTAAGAATAATATCAGCCTGTACAGGTGAAAGTGGCATTTCAGCATAGGATCATACGCTAAAGCCAATTATCTATTAAGAGGAAGCATTGATTTAATTTTTCTTCTTTTTTGCAGCATGACATCTGAAATGATGGTTCTCAATTTTCTTGGTATTAATTGTATACATGCACTGGGAGCTGATAGTGTAAGATTGATTGTAATTGAGCCATAAATTTAGTACAGAGAAACACCATCCATTTTGGCTGGACAGCTTGGTGATGAAATACATTTCCTAGGCATGAATAGTAGGCAGAGTGTCTAAGATACCACATGATAAATGCTTTATACCTATAGCTACAGTGAAGCAATCGTCAATAAAAACCAGTAGCAGTGCAAGAACTACCATAAGTTACTTCTTAGAGATTGGGCATCACAGCAAATTTGTAAAGTTAAAATGCTATTTATTGGCCAGGTGTTTTTAGCTGATGAAAGCAGCAAGCTTGAAAACATTCATGTTTCTGACATTCAAAGCCGTTCTATCTGTGCAATCCTGAATAGAATTATACCCTTCTAAGAATACTGACTTCAGTGGACTTAGAAGGCTGCAGCTTTGCTTAGGATTGCACCATAAATCTACCATTGGAGCATTTCACTGACATAAATAAAACAATCTAAGAATAAATCAGATTGCTTGCATTTAAATAAATACTACAAGATATACAGCTGGTGAAGCCCAGTCAGAAAACAATAAACATACACATCAAAATAATTCATAGCAGTTATAAAACACTAAGTTATTTGCATTGCTGATGATTCACACACTTCTGATACCTTTCTTTCCCTTTCTCTAAGGAAAAGGAAAGGTGAATTTCACAGGAAAAGGTTGTCATTTCACACCCAAGAAATCCACATTGTTTGTACCAGGGCATTTCCTCTACAAACATGTGACATTTTAATTATTACTCAGACCTTAAACTCTCCTTTTAGGTATCTGTTTGGCATGTTAAACTGTTGACAAAGTAAAATAGTTTAACAGACTTACACAGCAAACATTTCTGGAGATACATTCCAAGGCTGGCACAATGACAATAAAGGAGCTGCAATTTTATGTATAGTTTTTGTTTTCCAAATGCAATCTTTTTTGTTATTATTATACTTTGTTCGATGTTTCTGTTTGTGATCATGAGAATCTCCTTTACAGGGCTTGTGAATGAGGAGGCCTTAAGGTAGTGAACTTTGGTTATCTCCAAAGGAAGAACAGTAAATTATGAAAATCTTACCCATATTCTTATCATTTTTTGCAATTTCTATACAGAACATTTTTTTACAGGCTACTCTACATTCTCAGGGCTGGACTGAGGTTATACCTGTCCACCTCTTCCATCCAGATTTCTTGTCCCACCTCCAAACATTTTGATTTTGACTCAGTTGTCTACCCTGCCAGGGATGCGTCTTGACCCCCCTTCTCTTTGCTTTATATATTAATGAATTGATCTGCTACTTAGAACCCACACACACACACACACAAACTCTAGCAAATTGACATATAGTAGCTCTACTGTATGCCGATGATATGTTTCTACTATTTAGGACACCAGTAGGGCTCAAAAGGAGCTGTGGTGGCTCAAGTGGTTAAGACACTGAACTGCAGGCTGTGGAAGGTCAGTAGTTCAGCAGTTCAAGACCCGGGTGCCGCAAGACGGGGTGAGCTCCTGTCTCTAGTTCCAGCTCCTGCCAACCTAGCAGTTCGAAAGCAAGAAATTGCAAGTAGATAAATAGGCACCACTTCGGTGGGAAGGTAACAGCGTTCCGTGCGCCTTGGTATTTAGTCATGCCGGCCACATGACCACAGAAACGTCTTCGGACAGCGCTAGCTCTTCGGCTTTGAAACGGAGATGAGCACCGCAACCCTAGAGTCGGATTCGACTGGCTTTCGAGCAAGGGAACCTTTACCTTTACCTTTACTTTAGGGCTCAAAAGGGCATTAAGACTGCTTGGCATCTATTGTGATTTAAACTCACTGGAGAATAATTACCAAAAGACTAGTCATGTCCTTTGGTAACAGGCCCAATTCAGGGAAGTGGAGTATAAAGGGCCATAGCCTGGAGCAAGTATCATCCTTCAAATATCTAGGGGTTATGTTCCAGTTCTCAGGGGCGAAGAAGGATCATCATGAAAACATTGCAAATATGGGACGTAAGTCCGCACATAATTTCATAATTTAATTCATTTCAACAAAAGGGGGGGGGCATTTTATACCAGCTGGATTTAAACTATGCTCAGCCAAAATGGTACCACGGCTTATGTATAGTACTATGCTGGGCCCTCCCTCTTCAAACTTTGCATCCCTGGAAAAGATATAGTCAAATTTTTAAGAGGTATATTCTGATTCCCAACTGGTGCCTCTAATGTCAGTCTAGAAACTGGGGCTGATTAGAGTGGAGGCCAGGATAATCCAGGTCCCTGCATATAATGTCGCTAGAACAGGCCAGGGCCATAATTAAACAAAGAATATACAACATTGAAAGGCAAAACAATATTGCTAAATTTTCGACCTATCTGGCCCCACAGAAAACAAAGTATATAGTCACACCTGCAACATATCTATCACTCCTAGAGATTCTATCACATTGTAGGGCTTACTGTATGGCCAGATGCTATATCTATCCCTTGGCAGTTCTAGAAGGCTGGTATAAAAAGGTGCCATTGACTGAGTGACTATGCCCTTGTGGTGCCGGGAAAATAGAAACAAGCAAACATATATTATTGCATTGTGGCTACTACAAAGATAGTACAGCAAAGATCCTTTATCCTATTCTAAGGAGTGTCCATGGGTATCCAGGCAAGGAGATAAGCCAGAAACTTCTATTTGACCCTGACCTGCAGCACATATTGAACTGTGCTAAATTAATAGCTATAGCCCAAAGAATTCATAGAGATCAAGTTTAGAAAAGCCCTAGAGGTTATGGGTAATTGAGAGGGCAAATCCTGTATATAAACCTCCATATCATGAGTTTTTAGAAATTTATAAGAGAATGTTAAAATTGTTGTCATATAGTCTATATGTAATCTATATACAATCTATACGTTTTAGAAATGCTAAATAGTTTTTTTTAATTGTCACATTTGTATTATTAACTCAGTTAAAACATTGCTGCAACTGAATTGTCCTGGTTATGTACTGAATAAACTTGAAACTTGATTCAGTTGTGGGCTATCAACATCTTTGGCTGATTTAAATGGTACATACATTAAACACTGGTTTTAATGTTGGTTTTACAGTGTCATCATCTAATTATTTCAAAGTTCAGTCCTAAATGGAATTACCACTTCTTAGTCCATTGAAGTCAATGTGCTTTCATGATGCCCCCGAGATCCTTAACCCCCAGGGGCTATTTTTTGTCATAAGTTTGTCATTTTTGTTTTGTCATAGTTTGTTACCCCTTTTCTGTACATGTGGCCTAGAATGGATCAAAGGAGCCTGAATCAAAACTATATTCAAAGGCAGTAAGTTATGCCACCGGAGGAAAGGAATGCAGGGCAGCTGCTCTATAGTGCAAAACAACCACCCTAAGAGGGATCCAGTCAAGGGCCATTTCCCCCAGGGACCCTGGAGCCTCCTTACTGATAAGCTGATCTCACCTAACCAGATTCCCAAAACAAGCAATGGACCAATTCCAGCAACTTACTCAGTATCTAAACGACTGGACAGGAACATTCTAGCCACTTTTCAATCACGACAAGTCCCAGGCCATAAATCTAACTTCCCTTTCTCCCCAAGGGAACAATTTTGATACTTGCCATGTACAAAAGGAAAACTCCCCTCTGCCATACAGACAAAGGACTTCCTTTCAGGCTCGTTTATCTTTGTGAGATCACATTTTTATTATTTCCACATTAAAATACATATGCTGCTTTTTCACCTGCAAAATTGGCAGCATTTATCAGTGCCATCCATCACATCAACACATGCTAAGTATTTTGTTGTTGTTGTTGTTCAGTCGCACAGTCGAGTCCGACTCTTCGCGACCCCATGGACCAGCTCCCACCAGGCCCTCCTGTCTTCCACTGTCCTCTGAAGTTTGCTCAATTTCATGTTCGTTGCATCTATGACACTGTCTAACCATCTCATCCTTTGCCGCCCCGTCTTCTTTGACCTTCAATCTTTCCCAGCATCAGGGTCTTTTCCAGTGAGTGCTCCCTTCTCATTTGGTGGCCAAAGTATTTGAGCTTCAGTTTCATTATCTGGCCTTCCAGGGAACAGTCAGGGTTGATTTCTTTTAGGATTGACTGATTTGATCTTCTTGCAGTCCAAGGGACTCTCAAGTTTACGGGATAGCAAAGTTCCCCAGGTAGCCATGTGAGAATATGTAAATGTTTTGTGATCAGACATATTCAATAATGATAGCCAGTATCCAAAACAAGCATAACTATAACATTAGAGACTAGCCATACAGCTCTCCACCCCCAATCACCCAGGAGTACCAAACTGCCAAAGAGAGGGCCATTTATGTACGTTCTATATCTTTTTTTCCCTGTTTTCGTTTTGGTAGACAGAAGGGATATACAGAAGGGACAATCTTAGAAAAACAAGTGCAATAATACACCCATGTAGAATATTTGTAATTAGGGTCTGAACACTCCAGCGAGCAAGCCTAGAGCCAGACATGTAAAAAAAATTGTGGAAAAGAGAGGGAGGAATGGGGGGGGGGACATACATTTGTGATCTTCTCCTGAACAATTTTGAATATTCAAAATAAAACATTTCTTTCCCCCCTACCAACCTACAATCCAAACAGAGGGGAGGTAGAGTACACCTGATGAAAAACATAAAACAATGGGAAAGGAAAGGAAATGAAGGAACATTCACTCATTTGTACCCTTCTCTTGTGCACATAACATGTTGTGAAGCCATAAATAAGAAGTAATGGATGGATCATGTAGGTGGAATGTGTGTGTGTAAGGATGTATGGGTGTAGATCTCAGACTTCATCTTGCACTGTATGTGAAGGGCGTGTGTGTGTATGTGTGCATAAGTTTGAGATTGGCTCCTATCCCTTAATGCATTTGAAATCTATATCTTACCAAGGCCCATCTGGGCCAGCTCAGAGATAAGTACAACTGTACATCAGAATTTTCCTTTCAAGATCTAGTGCTTATCCGCAAGAGCCATTAAATAGCTACCCTTTGTACGTGAAAGTTGCATCTTGCAAGTGAGTTCCTGCTAGTAGAAACCTATTTGGCACCACAAAGCCAGCAGCTGGCATTGTAATAAGCAAGCTTCAATGGCATAAAGATCATTGCCATTAATATTAAGCAGCTTCTGTGTGATTCATCAAGTGCCTTTCAAAATTCACAAAATCCTTCATCAAAGAGTAGCAGCAAAAAGGATGGGAATGGGGTGGGGAATAAACAAATGAAAACAATGACAGGAATAGATCGTTATTAGCTTTGTAAATGCTGCCTATTTATAAATGGATGAAGTTGAGCCTCATTGACTGCATGAAGATGAGGATGTTTGTTGGGGGGGGGAAGTTACTCTGAAAGGATCCGTAGGGTGAACAGATTTTCCTTCTGTTCATTTAGATTTCTTCCTGACCCTGGACCCAAGCTTAAGGAAAATTATAAAGGAATGTCATTTAAGTGTATTTTCACAACAGCCATATGAGGGCTGCCAGATTTTGTTCTGACACACTGTTTCCACTGTCATTTCCACACCAGCTATTTAGCCCACCCACCTGTGCATTGACCATTCTTTCCCTGTACATCCAGGAAACTTTTCCAGATTTTTTTTTTAAAAAAACACACAAACAGCAATTGCTAGATCACTGTATAATTAAACATTATAACAATCTATTATGTCATCAGAATCCCTACATTTCATTGAGGGGGGGGTTTAAGTATGTGAGTGTCTAGTTCCTTTTACTGTGAAAATATAACATGAAAAGCAGATCTTTGCAATGAAAAGGATGAGATACTTTTTTTAAAAAAAAAGAAGAAAACCAGGAATTCAGGGGACCAAGCAGATAGATGCTTTTAACATATAATGACATACTGATCTAGCAATATGACCAAATGATCTAGCAACTGACATTTTTTTAAAATTCCCATGGTGGCACAATGCAGGGAGGGTAGATGGTCCCTGGAGGGGGGGCTGGGGCAGGAAAAATGCAGGGAAACACTCCGTGTGGAATTAATTGGTAGCCACAGTGGCAATGAGAACTCTCAGGAAATCTTCACCATGTGAAAGACACCTCCCCCCATAAGAGTGTGAGACTGGCAAATTGGATCAGACAGCTGCTTGTTCTTCAGGAGTTTCTTCCTTTCTTTATTAAAGTAAGTATAGAAAAAGCTAAAGATTGTATAACAAAGCTTTCCATTTAAGGCCGTCACCCTTTTGCTGTCTTTATAATCCACATTTTAAATGGGTTTTTTTGGACTTTGATTTGGGTTTATGGAAACATTCTGAGTAAGATTTCAAGCTGCACAAGCATTTGGTGTGTTCTGAATGTTCAGAGCACAGAAAGATGTAGCTGCTCATTATTTCTCTACAACCCATTCTCAAGTCAGCTGGAAGCAAGGACTTATTTTGGTTAATGAGTCTGCAACACACCATTGCATCTTCTCCGTTGCACAAAAAAACCCCACAAAACCCTAAAGACGTGCATAATTTCTATCTCCGCCTCTCCTGTCTGAAAATTCAGAAGTGAGGCACAGGGAACCAGGGAAGTCTAATAGCAAATCCCAAGCAGCATCTATAAAATGAAACATGTCAATCTTGCTCTTGTGCTTGCTATTATTCCAAACTCTTTGGGACTAATCGGACTGTAGGGCAAATGGGAACTATCAAAGCTTTTGTTAGCCTCCATCATTTTATCAGAAGAAAGCCTGTGGGTTTGACAAAGAATTCCTAGAAGACATTATTTTCTTTCCAAAACTGATCTTACCCATTTATTCCAAACTAGCAGAAAAGCCCATTGTGAAACCAATACAACGGGATCTAGAAAGATGTGGTCTGTAACGAATGCATAGGCTGGATGGTGGTAAGGTAAACAGTAGTGGGTGAGGGTGGGAGGGGGGTGGGGGAACGGCGGCGGCAGCCGGAGGCCTCTGCATCCCGTTGCTGGCCCTG
>NW_015172580.1:606722-635675 GCF_001447785.1 Gekko japonicus
GCCATTTTTTTCCAGGGGAACTGATCTCTGTCATCTGGAGATCAATTGTAACAGTGGGAGATCTCCAGGTCCCACCTGGAGATTGGCAACCCTAGGGGAAAGTCAGCTGCACAGCAGGGGGTTGAAGAGAATGGTTTGATGGCTGCTGGGCCAAGATTGGCAGCAATAGTTCCCCAGAAGCAAATGGCTGGTTTGGAGAGTGGAGTCTATGGACTGTACCTGTCTGAGGTCCCCCTCTCCGGGCTCCACTCCTCAAATCTCCAGGAATTACCATACCTGAAGCTGGCAACTTTATCTCCTCCCCTCTCAGCAGCCTCTTTCTAGGCAAAAATCTGTCTTTCTCATTAGCGGGGGAGCAAATCAGCTTACTTCATTCTCTTTGGCTTTGCGATCTGTACAGCAACACTGTAAGGTAGGTTTGGCAGAAAGTCTGTGGCTGCTCTGAAATCACCCAGGCAGCTTCCATTCCAACTGCCTTGCGGGGGGGGGAGTTTGATGTGTGGAATGGAGTGAAGTCCAATCAGCTTCCATATGCAAAAGACCTTGAAGGTTCCATATGCAACTGAAAATTCCAACTGCCTTGCCGGGGGGGGGGTGAGTTTGAGGTGTGGAATGGAGTGAAGTCCAATCAGCTTCCACATGCAAATGACCTTGGAACGCTGGGCAGGACTGCACAAAGCAGCCAGTCAACCCAGCCAGTGTGTTCAGAGTGGCAGTTCTTCCGGCCTAACACTAAGGAGGCCA
Source organism: Gekko japonicus (assembly GCF_001447785.1). NCBI lineage: Eukaryota > Metazoa > Chordata > Lepidosauria > Squamata > Gekkonidae > Gekko > Gekko japonicus. The sequence goes on from NW_015172580.1 coordinate 607,467, forward strand.
AATTTAGAATGTTCAATATAGAATGTTCTTATTCAATTATATATAAGGAGAGATTATTGTTGCTGAAATAATAACCACATAAGGAGCCAAATGCCTGTTTCTAGCAATGCACCAGAAGATCCGTGTTGATTAGTAAGCTGTACAAGCAAAGGAAGGAGGAATTGCACAACAGCTCCAGGTGTTCAGAAACCTGCTGGCTCAGCCCGTTACCATTAAAACTGAATGTATTCTTTTCCTTGTTGTTAAAGCATCATAAAAAAATGGAAGAACACTCACAGGATATCTAGTCCTACTCTTTACACTCAAACTGCAGGTCCTAGGTGGGAAGGACTGCCAAAGTTTAGTGTCAGATGGATTTCCCCTTGTTTCATTCCATAAGTCTCCTGCAGATGCGCCAAGCATTCTGCTCCATCTCAGATTGTCAATCCTTAGCGAATTCCTTGGAAGAGTTTCATTAACATGAGCATTTTTATAAGCATACCGCTCCTGTCCTCCGTACCACAGCTCTCTCTAGAGCATGCATTGCTGGGAAGAGTCCTGTAGACTTCTTCACCACATACTTTCCAGGCGTGAATTATCTTTCCCATGCAAATGGAAGTCCGTGGGGGGGGGGGGTTTTTGAGGGGGGGTTGCAAATGCAAACAGCCAGGCTCTCTGGAGTAGCTGATGCATTTGGAGGATAAGGTCCTTTGCCCACCTCTTGTGGACAGTGCCACACAGAGCTTGCTGGCACACTTTCATCTGGGGTATATGAAATGTACACCCAAGAGCCAGGAAAGGTTATAAAGTTGCCAAATCTGCATCTATATCACATACTGGTGGGTGGAATGGTGATGATGGAAAGTGCCGTCAAGTCACAACTGACATACAACAACCCTGTAGGGCTTTCAAGGCAGGAGACGAACAGAGGTGTTTATCCTTTGCCTGCCTCTGTGTAGTGATGCTAACTTGTCTTGGTGGTCTCCCATCCAAGTACTAACCAGGGCCAATGCTGCTTTACTTCCAAGATCTGACAAAACCAGGCTAGCCTGGGGCATCCCATTGGTGGAGTCTACCCATTGAAACCCCAGAGAAGTTTGATAAAAGGTCACCTGTAGGCGACATTGATTTCCTTTGTTACTTTATCTAAAAATCTATTCCACTGCTTTCCGAGATACTTTTTAGTTCTTTTACTCAGTTGTTCTTAAAGGCCTGACCAGGGTTTCCCTTTTACAGGATGCCTCTCTCTGAACTTTCAAACATCGCTTTGATCTTCTGACTCTGGTCCAACAATTATTCAAAGAAGACATCTGAGAAAAATAGTACATCTGTACCAGCATTGTTTCCCCTTTGAAGCGCCTAATTCCCAAAATGCTCCTTCAGCTCCAGGAGTATAATAATCCCTGATCCAAACCACTGGCTTCCAAACAGTGGTGCTACCGAGCATATGGCTTGTTCAGATGTATGTACAGTGGATATGCATGTAGGCTCTGTTCAGAATGCTGTATCTATGCGTGGAGGTCGGGGTGGGGAAAAGCAAGGTGTGCGGGTAGTGGGGTCGGTTGTTCTGCCCCGCCAAGTATGGTGCAATGGGGAGAAGCCCACTGGGCGTAAAGCCACCTGCCAGTTGAAGAAGGTGATGGAGGGTGGTGAAATCCCAGGACCCGATAGGGCTACCAGGGTGCACTGTCAAACAAGGGCAATGGGTTCATTTTTCTGGCCTTGGGGCAAGGGACTAGGGCAGCCTTTGGCTTTTGGTGGGGAGCAAAGACCAAAGCAGAGGCTTGGTCTTGGCTGTGGCAGGTTGATGCGGGCAAGAAACCGGAACCGGTGAGCACCTTATGGCATTTTCCCCATTAGGGAACAGGGGGTCATCAGGAACTGCCTTCGGATTTCTAAGGTCCAGGGTGGGGAACAGTGATCACCTCCTCTGGAAACCTCTTAGGGTATGCTCCTCTCTGCAAGTTGGATGGCTTCAGGGGTAGGGGCTCCTAGGTGGTGACCAGTTTGCTGGACTGCTGGTCAGGAGCCAGACCAATGGCTCTGGACCGAAGCTGGGTGACCCGCCCGAGAAAAGGCAAGGAGGTTAGTCAGGGGAGTGACACCTGCCTTGCCTGTTCCGTGCTCGCTTAGCTGGTCCCTTGCCACAATGTTGTGTTAAATAGTTAATAAAGTGCCCCTTGTTTACTTCCAAACTGTTGTCTGTCCGTTATTCCATCTGGGGGGGCAATGCTCCTTCAGCTCCAGGAGTATAATAATCCCTGATCCAAACCTTTGGCTTCCGAAAGGTGGTGCTACCGAGCATATGGCTTGTTCAGATGTATGTACAGTTGATATGCATGTAGGCTCTGTTCAGAATGCTGTATCTATGCGTGGAGGTCGGGGTGGGGTTAGCATACGTGATCCCCTTCCCCTGCCATGTGCTCATTTCCGGAGGGGATGCTTTGAGAACAGGGCTTTTGTTAAATGCCCACTTGCTTGGCAGCTGGGTTGACAAGCTGGCAAGTAAAATCCATCTGCTGGAATTCCCCCTCCCCCAACTGAGACCTGGCACCGCCAAAGGCCCTGAAAAGGTGTATTAAAGTCTATAATCATTTTGTTCAACAAAGCAGAATGGAACAGAACTCATGCAAGCATGAAGCCTATTCTGTTGTCAGGAAATGCAAAGATGCCATTAGTGAGCACTTTGTAAAAGCCTTCCGAGAGCCCAGAATTCCCAGGCGATTCTTCTGAGGGCAGGAGAGAATGCTTTATGAGAAACAGAGGATTGTTCTGTGGATTGGTTTGTTACAAGGGGGCAGAGTCCATCCCTTCTCTAATTATGCTGCTATCTTGCCTTGTGATTAATGATAACCAAATGAAAAGAATGCCGCATGGGGCAAAGTTTGCATGAGAGGAATCATCACTCATAGGACTGGCATTACAGCTTTAACACACCCATAGATCAAATTGGTTTTTTCCCCTAAACCAGGACTGAAGTATTTACTTGGGATTTGCAAAGTCCCTATTCTTGACAGCTGGTGGTAAGAGAAAATACTCTGCCAGATATTCTAAGCATGGTGTACATCCTACAATGTGTGCAAAAACTACCTAAAGTCTTCCCAAATGTCTTTCAAATCTACTTGCATTCAGAAGTCATTAAGCTGGGGTTTTTTAAAAAAAATATGAAATGTTCTACTTTACCAAGTTATATTTAATAATTAACACACTTCTATCAGATGTCCATAAACATCTCTGGGTAGTCTTATTATGCAAGAAGACCCAATACTTTTTTTGCCTTTTTGCTGGAGATCTCCCCTCTCCCAATCAGTCCCACAACAAGAATGAAGCAGACAAAACCCTTCTCACAGATATTGCAGTGGGGGGGGGGAACACACGCTGATGTCTAATTTGGATTTATTACAGCCTTATCTTTTAATTTTGAAGTTACTATTAGTTGATCGTACTGATTAATATAGGAAGAAAAGATGGATGAAAGAGGATTAGGCTTTATTGGACCGTATACTTTGGTATCAACTTTAAAAACATTATTTATTTCAGATCGTTATAGTCCACTTTGCTACCAAATGGACACCTGGAAAGAGATTACAACACTGTTCTGCACTCCTCCCTTTTATCCTCACAGCAGCAATCCTGTGGGTTAGATTAGGCCACCCACCCAGCTTCCATGGCAGAGTGGGGATTGGAACCTGGGCCTTCCAGATCCTAGTCTGAGACTCTAACTACTACTTCATTAGTTTAAGAAGAAAATCTAATGTTGGCCTGTTTAATTGGCCTTGAGAAATGAGAGTCCTAAAACAATGTCTCCTTGACTGCCTCATATGGAGGAGGCAAAGGTAATTCAACCCTGTAGAGGTTGGGATTGACAGTGCACTCTTGTGCCACTCGATCAATCAAATACAGGCATGGCTGCACTTGTTTTAAAACATCTTCATTATATTGCATGCTAATTTGCGGTTCAACCTCTGTCTATATGTATGAACTGCTAACGTCCATTTTGATGTGTCTGATGAAGAAGAGAGAAGAAGAGATTGGATTTATACCCCGCCCTTCACTACCCAAAGGTGTCTCAGAGCGGCTTACAAACTCCTCTCCCTTCCCCTCCCCACAACAGACACCCTGTGAGGTGGGTGGGGCTGAGAGAACTCTGACACAAACTGCTCTTTTTCAAGGACAGCTGTGCCAGAGCTTGCGACTGACCCAAGGTCACATCAGCAGGTGCAAGTGGAGGAGTGGGGAATCAAACCAGGTTCTCCCAGATTAGAGTCCGCACACTTAACCACTACACCAAAAGCTCATACCTTGAATAAAACTTTGTTGGTCTTAAAGGTACCATTGGACTCCAACTTTGTTCTGCTGCTTCAGACAAACACGACTACCCACCTGGATCTGTTTAAAGCAGTCATTCCTTCCTGAGACCATAATTCCCAGTTATGGTAGTGACCTTCCCACTCACCAAACCTCAAACAGTGGAGTACTTTCTAGTTGCCAACAAGTCTAAGTAGGATTTTTTTTTTGCTTCCCAGTCCTAAACTGGCTGCAGAAAAGGAGATGAAAACAACAATCAATAGTATTAATAAAACAGGAGAGCAAAACCATAGCAGCATAAAAATATAAAGCGCACATCCAGCCAGGTCATTAAAAACATATTAAAACAACCTCAACAATAAACGGATTTCAGCAAGGGCCATCAAATATTAACAAATAGCAGTGACATGAGTTGTCTGATGAGTTTTCTTTGGCCTTATCTCTACATAAATAGGTCAGACCCAGCTAGTTGAGTGCTGTTGAGAAATAGACTAATTTATGGTTTTATACCTGCTTACACATGCAACAAATGGACTGTGCACACGTTTGTGTACCATGAGCCAAAGGAAGCTGTTTGCATCACCTACTGTGAAAGCCTTCACATAGGGAACACTTGCCTACATTTTATGTTAATGTAGCTTGCACACATTCAGCTCAAGGCATTATGGGAAGAAGAAGCACATGTTAGCCATTGTGAGCAGAACAACAACCAAGAAGGAGAAATTCCCCCATTACTGAAAAGACAAGATGTCACACAGTACATGCATCTGATCTGCATTTGAATTGCTGTTTCCTGTTGATGGTACCTTGTAGGCCTGGGAAAGCCAAGATTCATCTGTACTTCAAAGAGGATACAGGAAGCCGAGACTTCACACCTAGCCAGATGGTATTCCATGAGATAGAGTGTAGTATTTCAAATATTGACCCAACCCATAGAATACCTGCCCCTTTCCACATGCACCAATGGGGAACAGCTATGGGATGGACTTGTAAGTAGGTGGGATTGCAGTTTGGCAAGGTGCCACCCACCTGGAGTTTCAACTATAAAACGCAAAGACCATGCGTTAAGGTTGTTGCTAGCCACATTCTACCACCAACGCAAAGACCATGCTTCAGGCTAGCCACCTATGCAACAATCCTTTCTGTCTATTATGGATCTCTTTGGACTGCAGCCAAAGAGATCCACATACACGCACACACACACTTGACCGGCTGGTTCTGGAACAGTGTGATTTAGGTAAAACTTCTAGACACTGTTTTCTGTCCCTTTATTCTTCATTGCAACAGACAAGACTTCTGAAACAGGCAAGTATGAACCGATTTTCCTGCCTACCTCCAAGTAAACGAGAAACTATTTTTTTTCTATTTCTGTAACTCTAAAGGAAACTTGAATGTATGTGAAGTGAGACTGATGTTTTTGTGTGTATGTGACTTTGATATCCTTCAGTAAAAATATTATTTGTTTCGGAAAAACACCTGTGTGGTCTCAATTAATGGAACTCTGGGTTCAGACATGACCTTGGTATAGGCTGGTCAGGACTCACATTAAATTTAGTTAGCCTCTGCTATAGATAAAGCAGTTGGCATAACAGTGCAGATCTGAGAACAGAGATTAGGGATAATTAAAACTCCCTGAGGCATTGATGACCACTGCGGACTTTGTTTGCCTACATGTTCAGAAGCAGTAAACCTCTGAATTCCAGTGCCTGGAGGCAATATTAGGGGAAGGCCTTGGCCTCTATGCCTTTTTGTTGGACCTCCAGAGGAACTAGCTGGCCACTGTGTGAGACAGGATGCTACACTAAGTGGACCACTGGTAGAGATTTATACCCCACTCTTCACTACCCAAAGGAGTCTCAGAGCAGTTTACAATCCCTCCCCCTCCGCACAACAGACACCGTGTGAGGTAGGTGGGGCTGAGAGAGCTCTCTCAAGAACTGCTCATGAGAGAACAGCTCTGAAAGAACTTGTGACTGATCCAAGGTCACACCAGCAGCTGCATGTGGAGTAGTGGAGAATCAAACCCAGTTCTCCCAGGTTAGAGTCTGTGCTCCTAACCACTACACCAAACTGGCACCAATCCAGCAGGGCTCTTCTAATCTCAGGTAGTGAAGCTTCCCCAAGATTCTAGTGTTGCCAGCTTCCAGATGGAGCCAGACTTATAGCTGATCTCTAGACTACAGAGATCAGTCTCCTGGAGGAAATTTCACTTTTGGAAGATGTATGCTATGGAATTACATCCCCACTGAGCTCCCCTTGCTGCAAACTCTGTTTACAGCGGGATTGGGCTTGATAGATTTGCCCTTCTCCCTCACTGCTGACAATGGTGGTACATGTCTCAGTTGTGTGGTAGGGTAAAGAGCAACCCCTCCCCAGAAGCACCCACTCCAATTTGGAAGTGCACCATGTGACATCTGAGGTTGAAGACCAAGGGATGCTCCAGCTACATAGTTGTTCCATAGACAGCTGATTGCAGGGCAGCTATGAATAGTTATCAGTGTTGCAGATCAGATGTCAAAGCAATAAAATTGTCATTCCTAAAGTTGTTCAACCCAGTTATAAAGTCTGTATTTCCATGATGGGGGGACAAAACTTTCTTACACAGTTGGTGAGACCTAAGGATGACTCTTCTCAAAAAAAATCACACAGAGAAATCCATAATTACAAACTACCATGTAAACCAAAACCACTTCACTGTGCTTTGTGATGTGAATGCTATTCCCCTCAGATGTGTCTAAAAAAAGGTAATGAGAGGTAGAAGTATGAATGGATCTGATTTCATGAAGTCATATGAACTTCTGTGGCTCATTTCATTTGACACATCCATTTGATATGAGGTATTGAAGGCACATAAAGTAATACACCTTCCTAGAGTTTGGAGAGCAGCCTTTGAATTTACACCTTAGATGGGGGATGAACATCTATAAATGTGTGATATGATTTTCCAGGTATAAAGTTCTAACTCAAAGTTCAGGCCACTAAGCCAAGAAACAGTGGGACCAGGGAGAAAAGAACTTCTCTGTGGAGTTAAGGGTAGCAATATCAATATCCCTAATTGTATTTCATCTTCACTTCAGTAAGATTGGATTTAATCCTTTGCTAATACTGAAGCAAAAGAATCAGGACTTTCTGGCTTCCCTTCACAGCTTTGAAAAAATGTGATACCCATTTAAGGATAGGCTAATATAAAATATTTAATATAATAATAATAATAATAATAATAATAATAATAATAATAATAATAATAATAATAATAATAAATTCATTTAAGTTGCACACACCGTACTGCCCAGTGGAAACATTTCTGGCTGGACTCAGTCATGTTCCAACAGCTGCATCGCTACACTGCCACTGCCTGGCCGGAGCATCCCACTGCAGGGATTTTCTTAGCTGAGTAGATTCTTCCACCTTCCGGGTCCAGACCAGGACGTCTCCAACCGAGAGCTAACACCTTCCCAGAAGGGAGTCAGTGTGCCCACCCTCTATAAGGAGTGGTTCCCATTTTATCTACTCGCCGAGGCTTTCGAATCGCTGGGTGGACGATGAGCTGGGGACGACAGGCTGGCTGCTCACACCAGCGCAGGGCTCGAACTGACACAGTTCGGATGTTAAGACAGTGGGATATACCCACTGTGCCACCGCTCCCCTCCTTGAGAAACTCTTCCCCATCTGAACTAGATCAAGATGGGTAGCCATGTTAGTCTGTCTGCAGCAGAAGATAAAAGCAGAAGGGGATGGCAAAGAATGAGATGGCTAGACAGTGTTATCAATGCAACAAACATAAAATCAAGCAAACTCCAAAGGATGACGGAAGACAGGAGGGCCTAGCATTATGTGGTCCATGAAGTTGCGAAGAATTGGACTCGACTGTGCAACTGAACAACAAACAGCAGTAGAAAAGAGTAAGAGTCCAGTAGCACCTTAAAGACTAACAAAATTTGTGGTAGGGCATGAGCTTACATGAGTCACTGCTCACTTCTTCATGAGCAGTGACTCACGAAAGCTCCTACCCTACCATAAATTTTGTTCATCTTTAAGGTGCTACTGGACTCTTATTCTTCTCATCTGAACTGTTTGTCCTTTTGTTAACAATTGCTTCTCAGCCTTTTGGCTAAGATCAAGTGTATTAACAATTGCCATTTTGGTTCTGTTGAGCACTAAATGTAAATATATTTCATTAAGATAGCCATTGCGCATATGTGTACCTTATCCGATCACAAAATGGCAGATAGATTATTGAATAAAATGACCTACAAGATTATAACATTAAGTAGAGATTTTTTAAAAGAATTTTGTTTACAGAATAAGATAGAAGTGATCACCATAACAACAGTTTTTAGACTGATTAGGTTTATAAAACCTGATTATAAGATTTATTTGCTTTACTATAGATTGTCTAGTTAACGTACTAAAAAGCAGCAATTGAGCACCCCAACAATCTGCATGTGGCTTCCCTCTTGCCTTGCCAAAGTGATTCTCAGCAGGAGGAAGAAAGAGTGCCATCCTACACTAAAGAACAACATGTAGAGGTCTGTGCTAGGCACAGGGCCAGTGAATTTTAGTTTTATTCACTCACAGCAGCTGTTTGCATTGGTGGGGACCCATGATCAGAAATCTATTCCCACATGTGAATTAATCACCCACTGGATTAAAGTCAGGGTCTAATAAGCAGGCGTTTGGGGAGGAATGTCCTTTCGTTATAGAGAATGGAAAGCCATAGATAACAGAAGACATTGGCTTTCATGATATTAGAATTAGAATGTGCAAATATGGGCTTGGATCCGGCAATAAATCTTCCCTAACAGTAGGCATTTCCAGCAACACAATGGGAAGTCCTTACCTCTACTCTCCTGCTAAAAGCCAAAAAAACTCCCTAAAATTTGAGCCCCTTCATATAGTGGGAATTTGCTGTGGCACAGTATGACCATCAAATTAAAGAAAATGGTGTACAGACATTCCAATCAATTTCTGTGATTTTTAAAGAAGAATATCCTTAATCCATTGATCAACAAGATACCAGTATTCTCAGACCAAAAATGGGCCACCATTAAAAGGTAATAAAATACATTGCTTTGGGAGGGGATTCTCAGATTCCAGTATGATGAAAAGTCGACTCCTTTCCCTTTAATAGCTTCAGCAATAGTAAACAGTTGAAGGGATGAGGGTTCTTAGCAGGACATTCAGAATTTTACTGATTGCAGTCAGACCTAACAGCTCACATGGAAACGTCATTAAAGCTCTGAATCCGCAAAGAACAATTCCAAACCGTGCCCACCAATTTCACAATTATTCTGGCACCTCACTGTCTGGTGTTGGGAGATGGGAAAGGGGCTGGACCACCAAGGGGAGAGAGTGAATTTGCCTGGGGATACATGGGCAGTACAGGAATAAGGAATGCCATCCTTCTGAAAGCCTTCCAGCTTAACAGAATCATCCCAACTGGCATTTTTATGCTCAGCATTTCTATGTTTCGCCAGTCACTGCACCGTCTCATTGCCAGTCCATCTGCCCTGCAGAGACAAATGCTGCACTTGTATTTGCTGGCAGACAGGCAGGGCAGATGGGGAGGGGGAGACGGAGGCACACAGGCCATTGTTTGTCTCTCTCTCACACTATCTTTTCTTGGTAGGCAGAAGGAAATGCTTTATAACTGGCAGATATGGGGGGGATGGCAGATGTGGGGGTCTAGATGCAGATATCCAGAAGCTAATGCTTCTTCTTCCCAAAAAAGGAGGTAGGGAGCAGAGAGATCTATGGGGGGGGGGACAAGCACCATGTCAGAGGAACTATATTCTGATCTATCCCATCACTAACACTCAAAGCATTTTACTCCAGTCAAATGGGAAGTCAGCCAGATTAGGAAGAAGCTGTAAGAAATGGAGCGTGTCAGTGTAAGGAACGGAAAGTGAGAGGGCACCTGCACATACCTTTTTTTGAAAGGACATATTCTCCCACCTGATGACTGAGGCTCTGAGAAAGAAGAAAAATGTTTTTCTTCGGTTCATGCACCCACTTTGCAAGTGAGAGTCTGAACTGTGTACAGATGAGCCTCCTGCTCATCTGCCAGAAATTTAAGAGGGACGATCCTTTGGTAGAGGAATATCATCCCAACTGGACAGGAGGAAAGGTTGCTCCAGAAATATGTATGGCATGGAAACAACGGGAATGACTTGATTTCTGAACTAGCTTTATTACCAATATTAAATAAAACAACTGAAGCTTTTAAAATGATACATGACCTTACTCCAAATACAACCCTTATTTTCAAGTCGCTAATTCTCGGCCAGATGTGGATCCAGGCAGAGGCTGCTACTTTGCCTTCGCCGAGGAGACCTGTTCACCCATTCCTTATATCACAAAAACAGAAAACGGCTTTCTCTTTAACATGCTGTCCATTCGAACAAGTTTACTTGAAACTTAGTCCTAGTGTTGATTATTGCCAAGTGATTACACTTGGGAGTGCAGCCTTTATTGTCAGAGCCTTGTGTGTTGTTATGAAAAGCATTTTATGTTCCTTAAAGTGCATCGTTATGCTGTGCTTTATAAAGTACATTCAGCACGTTTTTCACCTTCGTAGAAGAGAGAGATATCTGGGCAGTGCACTCAAGCAGCTAGAGACACCTTTTCTGGAAAACTGTTCATTTCAACAATATACAGCTTGCAGCTAATGTGCAAATAAACTGGCCAACGTGCAAAACAAAGGGGACTCAGAATACATAAAAAACCTATTTTGTAAAATGTTGAGTCCATACAAGGACAGTTCCATTGGAGTTTTCATCAGCAATCCACTTAAGACAGATTTATATGTGGAATAAGGGGCCTTTACCCATAATTTATTATTTATATGCCCACCTTTCTCCATGGGCATCTCAAGACCCGAGGCAGGTAATGACAACATAAAAACAATTTGATAGAACATCAGATATAAAGCATTAAAAAATAATCTAAAACCCATCATGCTTCCACCAGCAGGTACTTGCCCTTTGCTAAGGCTCAGGCTACAACAAGAACTGTCCACAATGACGAGGAGGAGAAGGAGAAGAAGAAAAAGAGTTGGTTTTATGCCCTGTCCTTCACTACTCAAAGGAGTCTCAGAGTGGCTTACAATAACCTTGCCTTCCTCTCCCCACAACAGACGCCCCATGAGGTAGGTGGGGCTGAAAGAGTTCCGAGAGAAACTGTGAATGGTCACCCAGCTGGCTCCATGTGGAGAAGTGGGGGAGCAAACCTGGTTCTCCAGACTGCAGTCCACCACTCCTAACCACTACACCATGCTGCCTCTCACTCTGGAAAGGAAGGAAGATAGGTGCCCCGCCCAGCCTCATCCAGGACGCTGTTCCAGAGCTGTGGGACAACCATAGAGAAAGCTCAGGCTCCAACTGTTGCCAAATGTGCCTTAGACAAGAGTGGTACTAACCAGGGGATATTATGGTGGGGGAAACTGCTGCACAGGAACACGCAGGGGATATTTTTCACAGTTCTGGGCCTCAAGTCATGAAGGGATTTAATGCTGAACACTAACACCTTGAACTGGGCCTAGAAACGATTCAGGAATTGGATCCATTGAAGGGACCACTGAATAAGAGTGGCAATGTTTTGCCAGCTAGCTCCAGACTGCCATATTTTGCACCGGCTGCAGTTTCCAGATCCCCGTCAAGGGCAGACCCATGCAGAGGACATTACAGTGCTCTAACTTTGGGGTTACTGAAACATGGATCAGAGTGGCTAGATGAGGTGTGTCTAAATAGAGTGCCATCTTCTCACCTATAAAGCATTTTTCACCATCATGAATACCTGTTTCTCCAACAGGAGACCAGGATCCAGCAAGACTCTTAAGCTTTTCACAGAGTCTTTCAGTGAAAACTCCACACCATCAACGGTAGAAAAGAGAAATTCATTGAAAGGTGTTGCCTTTCCAGCCAGCATCACCTCCATTTTCTTTGGATTGAGCTTCGGCTTGTTCTCTCTCACCAACTTGACTGCCACTTTCAGACACTGGGCAACGACAGGGACAGCAGCAGCCACTGGTTTATTTTGGAACAATATATAGCTGGGGTGTCATTAGAATATTGATGACAACCTACTCCAGAACTGCAGACAATCTCATCAGGGGGCCTTACATGGATATTAAACACCATAGGAGATAACAGTGAGCATTGTGGTACCCTCGATGCCAGTTTGGTGTGGTGGTTAAGAGCAGTGGACTCTAATCTGGAGAACCAGGTTTGATTCCCCACTCCTCCACATTAAGCCAGCTGGGTGACCTCGGGTCAGTCACGGTTCTCTCAGAGCTCTCTTAGCCCCACCTACCTCACCAGGTGTCTGCTCTGGGGAGAAGAAGGGAAGGCGAAGGGAAGGGCAGGGTATAAAACCAACACTACTATTTCTTCTCCTCCTCCTCCTCTCAGCCCCACCTACCTCATGAGGTGTTTGTTGTGTGGAGATGGAAAGCCACTCTGAGAGTCCTTTGGGTAGTGAAAAGCAGGGTATAAAAACCAACTCCTCTTCTTCTTCATGTCAGTTTCCATAGTGAATGCTCAGCATTTCCCCTCCCCAACCTTTTCTTGAGTGGTCTGATAGAAAAGACCAGAATGATGTCAACACTGCTCCATCCAGACCCATCTCATCTTCCAGATCCCTCAACAATAATGTATTCGGTGCTCAATCGTCTAAAAAAACTGTACGTACCATGTTTGCTGGCCTATGTAACATTAGAGTGCTAGATAGTAATGGGCTGTGCTCTTGACCGGGTAACATCATATGCAAATTAGACAGCACACCTGCTAAGTACATTTAACCATGACCGGGCAGGCATGGTGTGCTTACAAGGGCATTCAAATGGACTGACAAAACGCAGTACTTCCAGATGGGTAGCAGTGTAGCAGCACAATCAGGGCTCTTTTTGTAGAAAAAGCCCAGCAGGAACTCATTAGCATAATAGGCCACACCCAACAGCAGGAACTTATTAGCATACTGGGCCACACCCCTGACAGCACAGCTCATTAGCATATTAGGCCGCATTCCCATGTTACCAGAAGTGGTCATCCAGCCACACCCACCTTTTGCTTCTTATTCTGTTTACCTTGTTTGTTGTCAAAACCCAGGGCTTTTTTGTAGCAGGAACTCCTTTGCATGTTAGGCCACACACCCCTAATGTAGCCAATCCTAATGAGTTTCTGCTCTTGGGTGTGGCCTATTATGCTAATGAGTTCCTGCTGGGCGTGGCCAACTTGGGAGCCAGTCGGAACTCTGTTCCTGTGCGTTCCTGCCCAAAAATAGCCCTGAGCACAATAAAACTAAGAGATCAGCGGCCACTTAGAGCAGGAGTCTGCTCCAGAGCCAGATATGGCTCTCTAGAAGACAAAATGAAATCTTTCATTTTAGTTACAGTGGAGGAGTAGTTGCAATGCTAGAATAACCGGTCTATGAATGACAGGCAAAGATTTTTATGGGACTAAAGGGCTTCTTAAATATGCTTATCAGAAACTGTATGGATTGTTAATGAACCTGTCATTTATCAGTAGTGTTGAACAATATGTTTTTAGTTATCTGAATGGTCTTTCTTATATTGTATATTTGTTGGTCTCTTGCTCTGAATTTTTACATAGTCCGGCTCTTGAATTATAAGAGGTTCCTGGCCCCTGCCTTAAAGTCTAACAAAACTTATTCCAGCATGCACTTTTATGAGTCATAGTTCACTTCATTAGATGTATTGGAGTGTAAGTCCATCAGGTCAATTTATATGAATATCAAAAGGCAGGGGGGAATTCAAAACAAGATCTAATTCAAGGAGTAATCAGGGTGAGTGTGAAACATTCCCAATCATGGTTAAATAGGAAAATGTAAAATATAGTGCAGCCCTGACCTGGGTAGCCCAGACTAGCCTGATCTTGTCAGATCTTGGAAGCTAAGCAGGGACGGCCCTGAGTAGTACTTGGATGGGAGACCACCAAGGAAGTCCAGGGTTATTACACAAAGCCCGGCAATGGCAAGCCCCCTGTGAACATCTCTTGCCTTGAAAATCCTATTGTGTCACCATAAGTTGGCTGTGACTTGACTGCAAAAACAGCAACAAAAATATAGTCCAGCAAAAAAATGAGACAAGTGAGAGTCGGTGTACTGTAATGGCTATATCAAGCTAAGATCCAGGAGACCCAGATTCAAATCTCTACTCTGCCATGGATGGTCGCTGAGTGACTGTCAAGGAACTATGCCTGAGTCCCTATGAGCCACTACCCCTTAGTTAAGCAGGCATCCTTCAGAGTTGTGGGCCCTCAAGGTTATCTGCACACAAGGAACCAGACCTTGGTAAATATATATAAAGGTTTATTAAATACTTTAAGAAATAAAATATCTCTGGGCAACATAGTCTCTACAATCCTGCAACAAGAAAATATGAAAAGTTAACTTCTCTATCTAATACTTCAATACCTGGTGTTAGATGGCACGCCTTTTAGAATATCAGAGTCCAAGAAAGAGGCTTAAGCGTTGTCTGCATAGCAGTCCATTGCGATGGGAGATAACATAGTCAGAGCCATGGCCCAGTTGAATCATGAAGTTAGCATGGCTTCCCTCATGTCTATGGCTTAGTTATAGTCTTTGGCCATCTGGCATCAGGTAGTCTCCCAAACCAAATCAGGGAGCTCACTTGATAGAACCCTCAGAAGATGACAACAATCTGCTCCTGCTTCCACCTCCTCCCATCTAGTTATAGAACTGAACATAGGTTCCCTGGATTAGCCAATTACCACATCCACCTTTGAAGGAAATAAGGATGCTGTAGGCAGGGAGGTCCAACTACAGACACCAGAGATACCTACTATAGACTTCTCTCAAACATCTCAGTGCAGTCAGATTAATCACTCCATATGCATGGGGGGGGGGGAATTGATCCAGAGTTATCCCAGAAAGGTAAGTGATCACTTCAGTGGGCTTGGGTATTACTACTCTTGTGCTACTGTCCACATACACATTCTTATCAATTTTGAGCAACAGTAAGAAAAAAACCCCAAAACAATCACATGTCGGTAGTAACCAAACTTTCTTATGCTATCCTAACCTATCACTGTATGTCTGGCCTTCGTTATTGTGCTAATCTCTGCAAATAATGATAACTGGTGCATGCCCTGTGCACAGACTCTAATAACGTCTCGTGATTGCTTTATGCATTTATAGATCATCATCTGACATACATGAAATCTTTGTGGCTTGGTATCTGTAAAGTTAAAAGGAGAATGTGTGTGTGTCTTCCCCTACCCTGCTCAATCAGTTAAATTGTTAAGATTTTTTTTTAAAAAATAAAATACCGACCTGTAGGAAAATGGAACACAAGCCATTATGTTGAGTTCTAACCACCAAGCATAGCTGCATTACAGAGTTAATAGCTTGAACTATCTATACATGCACTGAAGATGGACTGTCAGTGGATGGCTAATAGCATTCAGATGCACATCATTGATCTTCATCAGCAGAGTGCATTATCCCCAGTGAGGTGTCTTTTGTATTTACTGTCCAAGAGCTGCTCAGCTCTGCAGTTGTTTCTTTTTTCCCTCTGCTTTCAACCTTTTAATCAATCATGAAGATGCTGACCTTAACTTCTGAGGAATGTAGGTTCCTGGTAAATAAAATAAATATCTAAAGATGGTTGGGGAGCCACACCAGCCTTGCCCTTGAACTTTAGTTTTTGTCCATGGAATGTGTGTTGCAAAATCAGGTGTTTGGGCCAAAGGGATTTGTGAATCATTAACAACTGATCGAACTATTTGGTGTCTCATTGTTAAAAGTTATTGACAGAGACAAATCGGTAGGAAATTGAGGGTCAAGTTCTTTTGAGATGAGCATGAGCTAGCACAAAAGCTTTAAACAGTGATGACTCTGTGTAAGCCCCAGAACACATCCAAAAGAAGCCCAAAGCCATCCTCTGCAACTCCCTGAGAGAAGGCAGAATAATCCGTTCACTATCCCACCCCAGATCATTTTGTACAATCCAGACAGCATATTCCCAATCAGATCATCAGCCAGGTGTTATTAGAGTAAGTCATCTAGAAAGCTCCATTACATAAGTAAAGCCACATGCCATCAGAGATCAGAAATCACAAAAACCCTCACCCCAAATATCGCAATCATATAGGTTATAGACTGTGTCTTTCTAGGACAGCTCTTGAGCAATCACAAAGTGGGGGGCTGTATTATTCCCTCCAAACCCCTAGTCCAATGGAACTACGACTTGAATCCTATGCAGCACAAGCAAAGTTGTGCTGCGTAAAAGATTACTTTCCTGACTCTCTCCTCCCCCTGAAGGCCTCAATTACCCTGAAATTCCCTCCCTCCTTTTGGGTCCATGAATCCCAAAGAAAATCATGGGGTCAAAGTGGGGGGAAATCAGTTAAGCTGCTACCCCCCTCTTCAGACAGTTAAAGTGTCCACCACAAGTGGAAAGCACACTTGGATCCAAGCATACATTGTTAAGATCATGATTTTTGTGTTCTTTGTTTTAGAGTACACAAGATTTTCCTGATTCTTAGGAGAGCAAGCATCATAGATATGAATGGGGGGCTTACAGGTATGGATTATTAATTATTGATATATGTGCCTACTATTTTACTACCCAAAGATACCCATCAAGAATATTTGTCAGACATTCTAGGAGTCTCCCTGCCTCAGCTAGTGAAATGAAGTTCGGCTTGCTGGCTTGCCCACAAAATAGTATTTCTCACAGCTATTTTGTGGCTATAGTCACAGCAGATACTGACGTTCTATCAATAGTGAGGAAGAAATATTGGGATCAAGCGAAAGAGAAAAAAAAACTTTTATGGTTCCTACGGGCACCACAATAAAAGCCAATAAATATCCTTTCCTTTTAAAAGAACTCGAATCCTGTTACTTTCTTTGCTCCCACAACTGTTCTGAGGTGATTATTGTAGAATGTGTGGTGTCATTGGGGATTTTCCTACAGACCCAATAAAGCAATAATGAAAAAGATTTGGCTGTAGTTAAAATTCACAAGCGGGAATTAAGATTGCTGGATGTCAAATTTGGATTTCCCCAAATTTTGGAAATCCGAAACATGAATGTTGGGGATGTAATATATTTACCTTCACTTGGAATTTCATAGAGTCTGCATTTTCTGCCAAGCTCTGGCTTTTAAAACTGGAATGCCATAAAAAGTCAAAGGACATAAACTTATAAATGTGCATCAGAACTGATTTGAAAGTGCGGACACCTATTGAAGCATACATATAATACTGTGCAAGCTTTTCTCCTTTTTTCTGTTGTTCATTCATCTGCCATCTCTGCACACTTTCATTTCATTTGCTTTGTATTCCTCTCTCCCATAAACTTCATTCTCTCAAATATTTTCAAATACCAGTGTAAAGGACAAGGGGTCAGTTGTAGAGCATCTGCTTTGCATGTCAAAAGTCTCCAGTTCAGTCCTGGGTTACTCCAGTTACAGGGTTTCAAGAGCCTGATAGCCCTGACACTGGATGAGAACTCAGTATAAGGCAATTGCATATATTCATGAGCACTTCATCAAAGCACTATTAATGTTCACGTTGTAATCTATTCTACTGTGCTGCAGGGTAACATGCTTTCTGCTCGGTGCTTTGCAGCAGATGGAGCAACTATACTCAGCTACTGTACCGTGATCTGGGATGGTGCTACTCACTTCAGTAGCATGCTTTTATTTTAATAGTGTAGTAAAGATAGGTATTGAGCAGTGTTCCCTCTAAGCTGAGTTAGTGTGAGCTAGCTCACAGTTTTTTAGCCTCTGGCTCACAGATTTTTTTCTCAGCTCAGGAAGGATGGTTCCAGAGCACACTGATTTAATGCAGCAGCCAAATTGCTCACTCAGAAGTTTAATGCCAGTAGCTCACAAAGTAGAATTTTTGCTCACAAGTCTCCACAGCTTAGAGGGAACATTGGTATTGAGTTCTTTGCCTTGATTAGCACATATGCCATCCTAACGTCTGGAAACATCACAGAAAATATGATACCCAAAAACACATTCTATTATTTTATTTTAATTTCTGTTTGCAGAAGGATGTTATTCTCTTCATAACACAGCATCCTGTGCCTCCTTGAGGATAATTGCCCCATTCAGACTCATTTGTTAATATCAGTCAGTTCCACCATAAGGCAAGAAGCGCTATTTTCCAGCATTGGAAATGGTTAGCATTTTGCAGAAAAGGGAAATATTCTGGCGAGGCCCTAATAGCCTCCTTTAGCAGTTAATTATAAGTAACAGTTATGAATCTGAATCTGAATCAGAAACTAATGAATTCAGCCTTATCTGGAAAGAAAATGACTAATGAACGTGGTCCATACATAACTTAAGGTCACAACTATTTAGCACATGAAAGAAGTGGTAATTGGAGTGGGAGGGCTCAGTCCTTCTTTTTCCTCAGTGGGTATAAAAAAAGAGAGATGGTTTAACTCCCTTCATTACTACTGATTCTTATTGTGTAATTACCATGATCTTTGAGTCCGACATATTTACCCATTCCAAGAAACCAAGATTAGATTTACGTTTTAGAGACTAAACAGTGAGTGGTGTGTGCACTAGTATATCACCAATAAAGTAAATAAAATACTTCAGGACTTCATCAAAGTAAGTGCTCTGAGAGATTAAGACAAGGACTTCCATTTCTAAAAACTCTCAAGGAATGTAATTACAATTTTTGGATGCAAGCCACAGATTTCTATGGATCTTCCCATTTGGATGTTGGGTGTTTCAATTTGCCTTGCTATTTTTAAAGACTGTAAATTGCTCACTTCAGCTAAAGACAGAGTGTTATGGTGTATCTGCTTGGCTCCTTGGGGTTGTACTTTTAGGGCTGTGTTAACTCTTTGCCATACTCAAGTGATGCACGCCTATCTTGCTCTAGGTCACGTTTGCTGCAGCATACTTTAGGGAGATTCCAGGATTTATCATTAATAGGGTAAAACATTGTAACAATTCAGGGGGTTTGGTATGGAAATCTGTACCGTAATCTGGGATGGTGGGATGACGAGTTTGGGATAGTTTCACTATTTTCATATTAGTTCAAATATTTCACCATTTTCATCCGTGCACTGTCTAATCTCTTTTCGTGAAACCTTGATACTTCACCATTGTGCTTTGAGACTCTGTCCCACCTACCTTTTTGTAAGAATACTGTATCATAGTAGTGATGACTATGAGTACATAAGCGGTATTGCACAAATTCATTGTAGATTTATGGGGAAAAACATGAAATACCTCCACCCAAAATAGTGAAAAGAAGAACTCACAGGGTATCTTTTGTGGGAAGGGAAAGGGGTTGTAAGCGACTCTGAGACCCCCCCCCTCGGGTGGTAAAGGGCGGGGTATAAATCCAATCTCCTCTCTTCTCTTCTTCTTCTAGAACAGTGAGAGATAAAAGGAGAAAAAAGTGACCAGTGCTGGTCTGGACTTAGTCTGAGCACTGCTATTTTACACAGTATTTTGCAATAGGCTGCCCATGCTCAACTGGTCAGCTTTGAAAGGTTGCCATAAATATGAATTGCAGTTTCCCGCTTTAAAATTCCTGTGAGCAGATAAACCACCTTTTTCGTTCTTTCTTCTTTTACTCCTCATTGCTGAAAGGAGTCAGTCCATAATCTAGCAACCACGTCTATAGGGTTGTTAGTGTTCTGGTTCAGGCAGGAGATGCTCTGCCCCCAGTGCCTGTTGCCTATGGCATAATGTCACTTCCAGGGAAAACACAGAAGTGATGTCACACCACTCTAGGAACTGCCAGAAACTTTATGGTAAAACTAAAGAGTTTTTAGCGATTCCTAGAAAGGTGTGATGCCATTGCAAGGCCTTTTCATTTGCTGAGGCTTTTAATGGTATGTAGACTGTGGATATTTATTTATTTACTTTGTTTATACCCTGCCTTTGTCCTCAAAGGGGATTCAAAGCAGCCTACAATGTTCTCCTCTCCTCCACTTTATCCTCTCAACAACCTTGTGAGATAGGTTAGGCTGAGAGTGTGTGACTGACCCAAGGTCACCCAGCAAGCCTCTATAGAGAGTGGGATTCAGACCTGGGTTTCCTATATCCTAATTCAGCACTCTAACCATAACACCACTCTGTGGCAGAGGGTTATTTGGGTATTTATTATTTTAAATGGTAATTTTGTAAGCAACCTTGAGCCATGAGGAACAGTGGTTTGTATAGACATATTAATAAATAAGCACCCTCCAACATTTTACACAGGTCAAACGAGCCTATAACAAATGGAAATCAGGTTTTTAAAACGACAGCACTGAGAACCCAGCAGATAAAATATTTCAGAATCCCTGATCATCGTATCTCTGACCTTAGCAACAGGCTACTTAATCAAAACGTGTTTAGTGTGTGGTTGGAATATAAAGTGGATGTCAGAAAATCCATCTCTAGATTTCCTTAAATAAAAAGTAGGTGTGGCTACCCTTGCAGAAAGTTGTCACCTTATAGTGGGCATGGCAGCTTTTATTCTTGAACACAAGGTGGGCATACCTGATGGACGTTACTTCCAGTGCCATTCTAAGCCTGTTGACTTCAATACAATCAAAAGGGTATAACCAGGGCTATTTTTGGGCAGGAACGCACAGGAACGAGTTCCGGCTGGCTCCCAAGTTGGCTACGCCCAGCAGGAACTCATTAGCATAATAGGCCACACCCAACAGCAGAAACTCATTAGAATTGGCTACATTAGGGGTGTGTGGCCTAACATGCAAAGGAGTTCCTGCTACAAAAAAAAGCCCTGGGTTTTGACAACAAACAAGGTAAACAGAATAACAAGCAAAAGGTGGGTGTGGCTGGATGACCACACTTCTGGTAACATGTGGGTGTGGCCTAATGTGCTAATGAGCTCTGCTGTCAGGGGTGTGGCCCAATATGCTAATGAGTTCCTGCTGTTGGGTGTGACCTATTATGCTAATGAGTTCCTGCTGGGCTTTTTCTACAAAAAGAGCCCTGGGTATAACTCTGCTTAGGGTGGCACTGTTATACTGGGGAGGCACTCCAGTCTAAGCCCATTCGTTTGTGTGGGTTTGGACTGGAGTGACTGTGCAAAAAAAAAATGTCACTGTCAATCTAGTGTTTCTCTTCCTCTTTACAACTCTATGTGTCATGCACCCGAAGAGATAGACCACAGCCTACTGAAGCCATGTCCCAATGAATGTGTTAAATTGCCAGACTACTAAATGCAAAACAGAGCCACTTCAGGTTATCTTCTCCAGCCTTTGGAGTTTAATTTCCATTTATTTGCATCAGAACATAATTTGCTAGTGAGCCTAACTTCTAACATTTTATTTCCTTGAAAGTGAAGTGTCACCAAGGTAGATAAGATTCTCAGACAGCCTGTCTTCCTTTTAGAAGACTGTTTTACTGGTTCTTCCAATCTTAAATTACTTAGCAACGATCACTGCTTTTTTCTTTTCAACAGAGCTCTCATAAATGTGCCCATCAAAGTAAATCAAGGCATAGTTTAGTTGCTTATCATATCACTGAAATCAATATCCAGCGGGAAGGCCAATAGTTTTGACCACATCTATAAACAATGGTGAAATGTGGTTTATATATCACACTGCCAAGTCGTCTGCATATAGAAGAATCCAAAAAGCATGGTCTACAATTCCTCCTTTGTTCAGCTCCCAGAATAGCTAACATTCCTAGTCAGTGAACAGCAAGTTTTTCAGAATAATGACCAATCATTCCAGGTAGCTTGTGGCTCACATATATTCTCAGTGGGAACTTTTGGTCCAGAACAATTTTAGAATGCTGTCAGATCTAACAGGAGTTTTATGTAATAACCACTGTGCATTCCTCATAGGATTTCCTGATACTTCCTCTCATCTTCTACTGATACATTCAATGCAGTTAGATATTTACATTGCATATGGAAATCATTAACTTGCTTTTCCTGTTTAAAGATACAAGATCTTCTGGAACACACAACTATGACAATTTCTGTTCACAAGTTCTTGATGTTTTCCATCATTCCCTTAAAATGACAGTTGTATGTATTCTGTTCTGTCAGTATGCAGTTTTGCAAGCAGCATGGTAAATGGAACGGTAGTATCTTGTCTGTTATTAAAAAAAACCTTGAAAAGATAGGTTTCTCATTCTTATTTAATTTATTTAGTTAAATACTTGGACACTTTATTTATTTGAAACATTTTTATGCCACCTTCTAGCATATGATCAGGGTCCCCAAGGCAGTCAACATAAAAATATTTGAACACTTAAAAGAACCCTCCCGACATACCTTATTGTATGAACCTAACACGCACTCTTGCTTGAGTGTAAGAAAAGATACTATGAAATAGGGGAGAATTAGCCATATTGTTACCTCACCGGGATGGGGGGGGTAGTCTCTAGTCAACTTAGATTTAAAAACAACAACAGAGACTTCAGGGTTTGAGTTCAACTGGGGGGGGGGGTTTGCCTCTCCTTGAACCACTGTTCCAGATTTCTATTTCTTGCAACTGCTTTGGGATTTAAACAAATAATAAACTGAGCAAAATACTTATATAACTAAACACAATATGTAGGGTTGCCGACCTACAGGTGGTACTTAGAGATCTCCCACTATTACAATTGATCTCCGGATGACCAAGATCAGTTCCCCTGGAGAAAATGGCTGCTTTGGAGGGTGGAATCTATAGCATTTTATAACACTAAGGTCCCTCCCCTCCCCTCCCCAGGCTCCACCCCAAAAATGATGATGATTATTATTATCAGAGGTCATTTCGGGGAGGATCGTGGGGTGAGGTATGGGGGGCGGGGCACATGACGAAGCCCCGTCCCTGCTTCCGGCCACCCCGCTTCCGGCCCTCATTCAGCCAGGAGGAGGCAGGAGAAGAGGAAGGGTAATTTGTTTCCTCCCTGCCTCTCCCCACCCCTGCCTGCCTGGGGACAGGGAGGGCCTTCGCGGGGCTTCCTTGCACTCCCGCTGGCCGGGACCGTTGGGGGCGGGGTGTGTGGCCTTATGACACACTTCCGGTGATGTCAGGGGGTGTGGCCTTATGACACACTTCCGATGATGTCAGGGGGTGTGGCATAATGCTAATGAGTTATGCTAATGAGTTCCCCTAGCTCTTTTTCTACGAAACGACCCCTGATTATTATTATATTTATATCCCGCCAGCCCTGCTTTTCGGCAGGCTCAGGGCGGCTAACAACATAGATATAGATATACAATAAAACATTTCAATAAAATTACAATATAAACTATAAATACATTACACATAGCTATAACACAAGATGGCCAACCGTTCAGATTCAATCAAACCAAATTCAGCAATTGCCGGTTACAATGAATAGACCTCAGAATACAATACAAAAAAACAACCCTACCCACCCCAACCTCCCTTCTTGCTACTTCCTCCCCCAGCAAGATTAAACTACTCTATTCTAGTGACTGACATTAAAGGGTGGGAAGACCTAACATAAACTAACTATTGTAATTGGCTACTGTAACCTAATCTTATATAAACCTAGCAGGTGGACTAAAAGACCACTTCCCTGCCTTATATGTCAGCAAAGTCACAAAGTGGCAAGTTTGCAAGTTGAAGGTGGAGCCCAGAAACTTTCGCACTCCTTCTTGAAGCGGGCAGAGGGGCTCAATTCTACACCAGGTCGTCGATCTTCCTTTCCTGGCTCAAAGGCTTCCACCAACAGCCCTGGCTCAGGGTCTGTTGGTCAGTCCCAGCCAGCCAGAGTTGTTAGCGTTCTACTAAAAGTGAAACGTCCCGCAAGACATGAGGCACACACCCCTCCATTCTAAGCTCCAAGGCCCAGCTGAACGGGGGGCCTTCGCAGAAATATCTCCAGATATTTCCTGACCCAGAGGTAGCAAACCTAATCATATGTAGTTTGACCCACATTATGGAGCATTTTAAAGAACCTTATTTTATTAACCTTATTGAGCACAAATTTCTCTATTTTCCCAAAGACTATCCCCCACACAAAAAAGCCAGAGTACACCTTTTGTATTCTTCTTTACAATGTTGCTCCTCAGTCTTTGTGGACTTTTTTAAAAAAGATGTAATTGTTAACTAGCATTGCCAATTCAGTGCTGGCAACCCATGGGAGTTGTGGGGGGCAGAGTCATCACAAACCGCACTAAACCAATGGCACAACATCACTTCCAGTGCAAACCTGGAAGTGATGTCACTCTGTCGGCACAATGTTCTAGGAGTCCCCTATAATTCTATGGTAAACAACAGAATTGTGAGAGAATCCTCAAGCAGTGTGCCAACACAGGGACATCACTTCTGTGTTCATGCTAGAAGTGTTATTGTGGCATCAGTGAACCTGTAATTCTTCCCCACCACATTTTGTTCCTGCATTCCAACAAAGCCCAGAGCAGGAGGTCTCCTGCAAAAATAGGACATCTGGCAAGCCTACTTTCAACTTACCTCCTAAACACCTCATTTTCCCCCCTCCTTCAAGCTCCTCCCCTCTCTGTGTTGCAGTCTGAGGCCTAGTCTTCACAAGCAGATGAAAATAAGGTAGTAGAATCTGCTATACCACTCCAGAATGTAGGTCTCACTGTTGCTTTTGTTGCTATTCCTATTGATCATCCCCCAATTAGAAAGGCATAGGATAATGTCTACAGAGGTAGAGAAGAAGAAGAAGAGGAGAAGGAGGAGGAGGAGATTGGATTTATAACCCATCCTTCACTTGGAGTCTGAGTGGCTTACAAACTCCTTCCCTTCCTCTCCCCACAACACCCTGTGAGGTAGGTGGGGCCGAGAGAGCTCTGAGATAACTGTTCCTGAGAGAATAGCTCTGAGAGAACTGTGACTGACCCAAGATCACACTAGCCGCTGTATGTGGAGGAGTGGGGAATCAAACACAGTTCTCTCAGATCAGTCTGCCGCTCTTAACCACTACACCAAGCTCTTAACCACTACACCCAAAAAAGAGCTGTTATAGATTAGGACAGCCAACTCGACATTGGAAAGTTCCTGTGGATTTGGGGGGTAAGCCTGGGAAAGGCAGAGTTTGGTGAAGGGAGGGAGGGAGCTCAGCAAGGCTGGGATGCCATAGAGTCTGCCTTCCAAAGCTGCCATTTTCTCCAAAGGAACTGATCTCTGTGGGATGGAGATCAGTTGTCATTCCAGGAGAACACCAGGGCCTACCCGGAGTCTGGCAACACTAGAGCAGATATCTCTGCAAAACGTATTATCCTTGGTATGTGGTTTGGTGTAAAAGGTAGCCCGTGGCCTGGAACCCTTGCCTTATTTCCAGTTTGAAAGGCTTAGATTTCTGATACCTGCCCCATGACGACCATTGTCAGTGAGCTAGGTTATGCCTTATTGTACACTCTAGCCACAGTAAGGCTGCTGTGTGTTTATCATAGGCCCCGGTCACACGGGCCAGATAACGTGGGGGGGGAGACATGGCTCTTTTGCCGGTGCAATCAGATCCGCCAGAACGCGATTAGGCGCGATGGCAGCACACCGTGCTTTTATCCGTCAGCGCATGCGTGTCAAGGAGGACAGCCGTGGGGGGGGGAAGCTGTGCGCCGGTGTGATCACACGGAACGATTCCGTTGGCAGCCCGTGGCAAACCATTTGCTAGCACATTTGTTGAGATACTTTTTAACTGTGCAGCTTCGGCGGCACACCATGGGTTGGCCACAGGTGCGCTACGCTTGCCAGATGTTGCGGTGTGATCGAGCCCTGAAAATCTGCCCAGCATTCATGACTCTCTCGCGGCAAATTGGGCATGTGAACGGGGCCATAGTCTGTCTAGTAAGAAAAAAATGAAGATGGTTAAGGATGCTCTCATCCAATAATCTGATCTTTCTTAGAAAGGTTGCTGCTTGGAGTAGGCAGAACACTGGCTTTTCTCATTTTCTCGTAGCAAGCTCTGCTTCAGACAAAATCTAAAAACTAATTTCACAGAATTAAGTCAACCCCCCCCCCTTTTCTGAATAATTCATTCTGCAGCATCTGGTTGGCTTACGGAGGCTTTGTTGCTGCAAGTTAACTTGCAAACCTGATTTGCTTTGACCGTATCTGCGTTTCCTTTGATTATTAATATGATGGGCAGATTTCACACTGGGCTCTGCCAACATAAGGTAGCTGTGTCGAATGAAATTTATTCCAGACGTGCCTAATGTTGCATGAGCTACAAGTTCTCTTCCACCAAATGCATCATTTTCCCTTTCACTGAGTTTGGGAATGTAAACAAATCTGATACTCACGGCTAAAGCAGCTGGCTTGGTTTACCATAATCTGCATTAAGCCATTTGAGAGCTTCCTTTTAGGGCTTCCAGGGTTTCAAAGTTTGTTTCAAGCAGAGAACATATGACTTTATTGCTCTTGTGTCGCAACAGAATAAGCTTGTTGTTCAGGTTCACTAAACAGAGAGAAGTAATATTGGTGGTATGAACCAGTCTGGGTATACTTTGATAAGCAAATCGGTTTTCTTCCCAGGCAAAGCACTCCTTTCTTCAGATCAAGAGGAATCTAGTCAGCCCTCTTTATATATTTCCCTAAATAGTGCTTTCAGAAACACTCACCCACATTTATTTCACTTGGAAATTAAAACCCCACAATTCTCTCTCCTTAGTAACTCTTTGAGGTGTCGCAGAACATTTCCCAATATAACTCTCAGCTTGGTGTATGAATATTGACTGTGTATTAAAATAAATACACTATGCAAATAGTAGCAGATGAAGATAATTAAAAAGTCGCCGGGTAAATGCAAGGAGTTAATAAGAAAGAGACTATAAATATTAAAATTTGGGTTCAAAATTCCCTTACCAATTAAGGGACGTAAACAGCAAGACCTGCATCCAGTTTTAACATAATTGTTACATAAGCACCATGACCTTGATTGTGACTATCCCTTTAAATTCTGGTGTGAAAGCCAGTTGAATTAGACATGCTTAAAAATACCCCACAACCAAACTACTATTCTGTCTGCAGTCTATAAACATCAGCAGATTCTATCACTGTAGCTATGGAGAGTAACATTTCACATGCTTTCAACAGCAGATAGTAAATTATAAATGGGTTTCTTTTAAGAGCCTTTTTCTCAAAATAGGTATGCAAAAATTATAATGTTCTGCAAGCAGAAGAAGTAAGTTATGGACATCCAATAGAATCATCTCTCCTTATATATAATTGTGTTTTGGTCATGGACTCCCCTGAACATTCCAACACACTCCCAAATCAGTTGGCTCCCTGATCCGTCACTCAGAGGGTCTCCCTATCCACTGGCTGTGTTGCCTGAGTCCTGCCTCCAACATTCTGAACAGTTTGCTGTTCATCCCCCCCCCCATAGCCAGTCAGAACACAGAGGTTATTTGCATATGTGGCTTGATTGGCCTTTGCCTTGGAACACAGAGGTCGTTTGCATATGCGGCCTCACTGGCCTTTGCTTCTAACATTCTAAATAGTTTGCTGTTGCTGTTCTGAGGTAAAATGTGTTCTGAGGTAAAATACATTTCTCCTTAGTGCCTGTTGGGGGAAACCATTGTTGCTAATCTACAGGTGAGGGCTGAAGATCACTCAGAATTACAACTGCTTTCCAGATGGCAGAGATCAGTTCCCCTGGAGAAAATGGTGGATTCTGTGTCCTTATATCCTGCTGAGATGGCCTCTGTATGACAACCAATGTGACGTAGCAGTCAGGGCTTCAGAGCAGGTTAGTGGCTGCAGGTGGTGTGTGTGTGTGGAAAGCTGAAGAGTGAGGGGGGAAGGTAGGTTGATGATTGGCTGGGAAAGAGATAGGGTTGCCAACTCCAGGTGGGAAATTCCTGGAGATTTGAGGGATGGAGCCTGGAGAGGGTGAAGTTTTAGGAGGGGTGGGACTTCAGACAGGTACAATGCCATAGACTCCACCCTCCAAACCAGCCAGTTCCTCCTGGGGAACCATTGTTGCCAATCTCCAGGTGGGAGCTGGAGATCACTCAG
>NW_015172580.1:635904-639158 GCF_001447785.1 Gekko japonicus
TTCAGGTAGCAGAAATCAGTTCCTCTGGAGAAAATGGTGGACTCAGTGTCATTATACCTGGCTGAGGTCGCCAAAGCAAATTGACACTAAGTGCCCAAGGCTGGGGCACCCACCCAGAGCCTCTTTCTAGAGCTCGTTGTATTTATTTCCACAACGGGCCTTATTCTTAGTAGAATCATAGAGTTGGAAGGGGCCATACAGGCCATCTAGTCCAGCCCCCTGCTCAGTGCAGGATCAGCCTAGTGCGTCCCTGACAAGTGTTTGTCCAGCCGCTGCTTAAAGACTGCTCAATAGAATCATAGAATCATAGAGTTGGATGGGACCATACAGGCCATCAAGTCCACCCCCCTGCTCAATGCAGGATCAGCCTAGATTTTGGTCCAGCCACTGCTTAAAGACTACCAGTAAAGTGGAGCTCACCACCTCCCTAGGGAGCTGATTTCACTGTTAAACAACTCTTACTATAAAAAAGCTTTTCCTAATATCCAGCCGGTACCTGCTTGCCCTTAATTTCAACCCATTATTGCAAGTCCTCTCCTCTGCTGCCAACAGGAACAGCGCCCTGCCCTTCAAATACTTCAAGAGAGCGATTGCTTCCCCCCTCAGCCTCCTCCAGACTAAACATTCCAAGTCCCTCAGCCTTTCCTCACAGGGCTTGTCCTCCAGGCCCCCAATCATCCTCACAATGATGCCGAACCCTTCCCTCTTGATTATAGCTAGGCATTAAAAAACATTCCTCACCTCAGCTTTCTTTCAGAGAGCCAGTTTGGTGTAGTGGTTAAGTGCGCGGACTCTAATCTGGGAGAACCGGGTTTGATTCCCCACTCCTCCACTTGCACCTGGCTGGATGACCTTGGGCAAGCCATAACTCTGGCACAGCTGTTCTTGAAAAAGCTGTCAGAGCTCTCTCAGTCCCATTTACCTCACGGGATGTTTGTTGTGGGGAGGGGAAGGGAAAGGAGTTTGTAAGCCACTCTGAGACACCTTTGGCTAGTTAAAAGCAGGGTATAAATCCAATCTCTTCTTCTTCATCATCATCTTCTTCTTCTTTCATCAGGCCTCATGCCTGGAGTCTACTGGGGTTGCCATGGGTGAAGGGTAGTGCTGTGCCAGGGATAGGATGAAGAAGAGATCAAACACCAGGGGTAGCAGAAATCCCCAACCATGCTGAATCCATGCTGGAGTCACAAGAAAATCCAGATGTCAGCAGCAGGGAAACAGAAGCTGAGACTGTACTAAATCAATAACCTGGAGCCAGAGGTGACAAGGAAAGCCACAAGTCAATAACAGGGAATGACAGCATGGAAGTCACTTGACAGAACCCAAGGTCACAGGGAATGCCAGAATCAGGCAAGCAGGAAAGAGACTCAACAGATCAGGACCCAGGATGCTCGAGCACCTGCCATCTCACGTACTGTTTGCAGGGCCAGATTAAGGCCAACTGTTGCCCTAAGCACAGCCCAACAATGGTGCCCCTCAGCCCTTCCGTTGCTTAAGTGACAAGACATTAAGACTCAATAAGTGCTGAAGGTGAAAGAAGAGATTTAAAAAATCAGTTTTCTTCCAGGCCAGACCCCACAACTACATTAAAGATAAACTTAAAAAAAAATCATTTAACACTAAGTAGCTGTAAGAAAGATAAGCAAATTATTTACTATTAGGGCAACAGGAAAAATGCAAATTTTCAATACTTTTAAATGCATTTTTAAATAAAATTGTTATAAGGGAGGAAATGCAAATACCAAAAAATGTCTAAAAACTATTTTTAATCACCCTCCCAAAATTATAAGGCAAAATATGATCTGATATTATCTCTACTGAAATTACATGACCTTGAGAACATACTTTTCAATTATGAGAATCCTCTTTTCAGGGCTCTTTTTGTAGAAAAAGCCCAGCAGGAACTCATTAGCATAATAGGCCACACCCAACAGCAGAAACACGTTAGCATATTAGGCCACACCCCTGACAGCACAGCTCATTAGCACATTAGGCCGCACCCCCATGTTACCAGAAGTGTGGTTATCCAGCCACACCCACCTTTTGCTTCTTATTCTGTTTACCTTGTTTGTTGTAAAAACCCAGGGCTTTTTTGTAGCAGGAACTCCTTTGCATGTTAGGCCACACACCCCTAATGTAGCCAATCCTAATGAGTTTCTGCTGTTGGGTGTGGCCTATTATGCTAATGAGTTCCTGCTGGGTGTGGCCAACTTGGGAGCCAGCCAGAACTCCGTTCCTGTGCGTTCCTGCCCAAAAATAGCCCTGCTCTTTCTACAGAAATACATGCTCATTTACTACAGGTCTTCAAAACTACAAAGCCCATCTAAAGTAGTGCAGTTCATCCTCTCTACTTGGCACTGGCATATCCAAAATCTAGCCCAGTGTATCTCGACTATCTGATGGTTCCTAAATACTGACAAGCCTTTATGCCGGCTCATTTTAATTCAATTCCAAAGGCAGAATTTTCTGGCTATTTTGGAAGAATTCCATTAGAAGGTAGACTTTGCAGTTGTAATACAGAGAGTGTTGATACTTTGCTCCACTGTTTATTGGATTGTCCAAAATTCCATAGGAATAGAACCACATTTATCTCTCACTTTTTAAAGGATCTGGTTTGTCTTCCCAGCCCATGGCATGTTATAGATTCCTTTGGCTGGAAGTGATCATAATACTACTCTGGCAGTACGTGTGTCCCCTTTCTTGTCAAATCTAATAGTCAGATCTGGACAACTTGGTGCTTTAGTTGTTATGATTATATTTGTTGTTATCATTATCATTGTTCTTTTGGTGTTGTTTTGTTGTTGAACTGTTGATGCTCAAGACTGGAGAAGGAGGATGATTTAGATTTATACCCCGCCCTTCACTCAGAGTGGCTTACTATTTCCTTCCCTTCCTCTTCCCACAACAGACAACCTGTGAGGTAGGTGGGGCTGAGAGAGCTCTGAGAGAACTGTGACTGACCAAAGGTCACCCAGCTGAATAAAAGATTTTTAAAAATTGATTTCGGTGGACAATTTTTTAAAAAAAGATACTTTAATGGAGAAATATCATTATTTCTATGGAACCAAACATCTTTTATTCCATTGCTTTCTAACCTTGAAGATATATAGCATTTCAATATACAAGGATCAAAAGATCCAAAATAATGCTTATTGTTGCCTACAGAAATCTATGAATTGTGTCCCCTTTTAGTGCAAATCTGTCTTCACTGCATGTTACTTACTAGGATCCCCCCCCCCCCCAAGCTGGTGATA